>NC_034603.1:30655539-30677600 GCF_900095145.1 Mus pahari | reverse complement strand
TTCTTCTTCTTCTTCTTCTTCTTCTTCTTCTTCTTCTTCTTCTTCTTCTTCTTCTTCTTCTTCTTCTTCTTCTTCTTCTTCTTTTCTTTCTTTCTTTCTTTCTTTCTTTCTTTCTTTCTTTCTTTCTTTCTTTCTTAACTTTTATTAGCTCAAACTCCTGGTTGCTGCAACCATATGGAGTTCCGCCGACAGCTGCTGCTCAAAGGGATGTGGCATTTTGATGTTTCTAATTTTATCTTAACAAGGAGAGACAGTGGAGTCCAGCTGAGACTGGGGAGTACCCAAGGGTATTTTCCTGCAGAGGCAGACGACTGACTCGCTCGCTTTGAGCCTGAGGCCCATGGACTAAGACCCTGTGTCACACAGCTAACCTCCACATTCATGATGATAGGGTATGGGGGAGGTGACCTTTGGCAAGTGATTAGGATAAAATAAGCTATGAAGGTGGGGTTCCTGTGATAGGACGGGTGAGCTGACACACACTTGCCGTGTCTCACCATTGAGATTCTCTAGTCTGTTGAGGCACAGCAAGAATGCCATCTCCAGATGCTGTGCTGTGCCCTTAGATATCCGACCTCCAGATCTGTGAGCTAAATAAACTTGAAACCCTGTTTCCTATAAATTACCAGCCTGGAACATTTTGTTGCAGTAGCAGAAAGCAGATTAAAAACACCCTGTGCACCTGCAGAACTGCCCCTCACCACTGTCTCCTCCAACCCCATCTTCCTGCCTCTACTCTCTGCTTCTTGTGGCTTCTCTTTGAGTCTCTAAGTCTCTCCATCCTTTTTTTTTTTTTTTTTTTTTTTTTTTTGGTTTTTTGAGATAGGGTTTCTCTCTATAGCCCTGGCTGGCCTCGAACTCAGAAATCCGCCTGCCTCTGCCTCCTTTAATCCCCTCTGCTGGGATTAAAGGCATGCGTCACCACGCCCGGCTCTCTCCATCCTTTGTGTCTCTGATTCCCCTGGGTAAAAAGCAGACTCTTAAAAGCATCTCTTCAGGCACGGTGTAGAGGCATGTGTCTTTTAAAACAGTGCTGGGGACGTCTAGATAGGATGGGGAGTTCAAGACCAGCCTGGATTACATGAACCTCTTTTACAAATAAAACAAATGTCTCTTGTTAGTCTGCCTGAGTTTGGTGGGCTTCCCTCTATACCCCTCCCAACTCTACGCACAGAAAGGTGGGTTATGAAGCCATGAGAATAAGTAAGGGGTCTAGACCCGCTTATGTCAGTTGTCTAGATGTAAGTACATGCCACGCAGGGAGAGCAAGCACCCGAGATCTCCTCTGTACAGGTTTTGAGTCCACAAACCATATTCATCCATTCAAGCTCAATCTTTTTTTCTCTTCTTAAGTCTGGGTATCTCAGGTAGCCCAGGCCAGCCCCTCCATAGAGCCAGAGATGACCTTAGACTTCTCATCCTCCTGTCTCCATCTCCTAAATGCTGGGACTATTGGCATATGCCACCATACCCGGTTCATGTGGTACTGGGGCTCTAAGCCAGGGCTTCATATATCCTAGACAAGCACTCTACCAATTGAGCTGTATCTAGGCCCCTTTTAAATTCCTTAAATAGTTGGCTTGTGGTTTGTTTTTGTTTTTGTTTTGAAGACTGGGTCTTGCTATGTGGCCCAGACTGGCTTCAAGCTTCTAACAATCCTGCCTCAGCCTCCTGAGTGCTGGGATTATAGTTGTGTGTGCCACCGTGCTCCTTTAAAAAAAAAAAGTGGAATTATTATGTATTAAAGTATAACTAGTAGGTTTTTTTTTTAACATACCCCCCAAAAGCAGCATCCTGCCATTATGGAATATAAGAAACTATAGATGGGCAAAAAGGAAAAAGACCAATTGAATGCATGAATTCAGTGGTTTAGCACCTGTTCTTCAAGGGACGCAGCCTGCAACCTGAAGGGAAAGGCTCCAGCAACAATTGTGCCCTGCTTCACAGAGGGTGGCTAGGATCCAAGAGCTCACCGTGTCAGGCGTGTGTTCAGCTGAGCAGTGTGGTTGCCATAGTTGGGGATTAGAGCCTGCTGTTCCGAGCCAGGATGCTCATTCTAGAATGGACAGAGGAGCAGAAATAGCCACAGTGACTGGTGGGCAATCAGACTCTAGCTGCTGGCTGATTGAGGGTGGGTGGCCCAGGGGTCTACACAGATACACTGGTCTCTAAATACTCCCCTCCTCCCCATGGGACACTCAGGCCACCTGCCACGTCCTGAATAGGACTTTGTCTCACCTGCTCTGCTGGACCCTCCTAGCTACCCAGTGCTCAGGCCTGTCTGTACCTTTCTGCCCCCTGGGTCCCCTGATCTGTGATTTTTCCCTACTCCACAACTGATGTCTCCATAGAGCACCACCACACCCACAGGTTGCTCATGCGGGTTCACCAGGCACCCCTCTTCCACCAAGGGACACAGGTAAGAGCTAGACCTCGAAGGGAAACCACCTCTCCTGAAAATCTCTCCCCGTTCAAGCTGTCGGGAAGAAATCTGCATTCATACAGCCTGGAAAGGTGGGGCCTGTGACCCCCTAACCTACCCTTCCTTCTAAGTTCATCCATAGAGCTTGTGCCTCTGGGAGCCTCGCCTTGAGCCTCAGGTTGTCTCCTGGGCTAAGCAGGATTCCCTCCCTAAGTGCTATGGGCAGGTGCCTAACACCTAGACTTAAACAGTGTAGATTCCCACCCTGGACCTCTGCAGCCCAGCACCTCTCCTGATAGTCAGAGCCCTCCCCCAATATCTCCTCACCAGTATATGAGTGAACACAGAACGACCCTGCAGTACATATGAGAGGGCTCTAGTCCCCCCACCCCCCACCCCCTGCACCAGGTAGTGCTGGCTCAGGGCACTTCTGATGGATCCCTTAACCACCTTGCCCTATTCTGGCTATGATCCCAGCTCCTGGATCCAACCAGTTCCTTCCCCTCTCTCGCCAGAGGAAATGAATGGTGGATGGGGAGAGGCTCCCAGAACTCCATGGGTGAGACCTTCTGGAATCTGTTTAGATGTTTCGTGGACGTACAAATGACCCAGGGAAGAGCTATATAGTCTGTGACATGGGACTGAGCTGGGACTGGGTCTCCCAAGCCACTGTCCTCATAGCAATGGCGGGAGAAGTGTGGGAAGCCCGTGTCTGCTCCAATAACTAATGCAGAGTTTTTCCAGGCTCCCTGGGTTGGGGCAAGTAGCTTAGGTCCCCTCCTTATAGGCAGGGTGAAGAAACTCCTAGGTCCCAGAGGCATTCCCTGTCTTGTGGCAGGAGTGGGAGGGAGGTAAGGGCAGACATTGAAAGATGGGGAGCACCACTGTCCTGAGCAGAACATTGTTTCTTAACCTAAGATACAGGGAGGGCTGAAGTGGTGACCCGACACTGGACAGCTCATCACCTCCCTGTTAGGGATTAGCTACATCTCTGCTCCTGGCAGCCAAACAAGACCAAGAACTTGGAGGATTAAAGCCTCCAGCCTATTAAGGAGCATCACATAGCTTCAGAGACACCCTAAGTGGATCTGGACTCCACCTGGGGCACCCAGGGCACAAGCAACGATAGGGTGTCCCTCTCTCCTGAGCTCTCACAGACTGCCAGGGTCCGTGAATCCCCTCCCTGCTTTCCAGGCTGACTGCGTTTATTTCCCCCCTCTAGCCAGTCCAAGGAACGGCAGTCTGGGTGTGTCCTGTGCTCCCTACTTAATCCCAGTTCCTCCAGACTGGTAATCCCAGTCAGTTTAGTTTTTCTAGGTTGTGCCAGTCTACTGAGCTTTTATTATTCCCAGCTGCAGACTGCAGCTGTCCCCTCCTCCTGGAGGTGTGTTTCAGAGTAAAGGCGGTGGCAGGCAGCACACTCGACCAGTGGTTTCCAGGAAGCGATAAGCCCAGGATCCATCAAGAACATTGAATGGGTTTGGGATATGGAAACTCAGACGCAAAACCACCCAAGTTACCTTTTCCAGGAATCCCCACCCCTCAAGACATGGCTTTTGCTGCTTGGAAATTGACCCAGTCAAGCAGGACGAGCATAAGAGAGTAGAAATGGTTTGGATGGGGTAGGACATTTCAAAGGGGAGTTGCTCTGGGAGCCAGAAGATGGGACTCTTGGGAAAGAGACCACAGGAGGAAGGGGCAAACCTGGAAAGGAAAGAGAAGGCATTAGGATGGAATTTCAGACAATTTTCCAGACATAGAATATGTCTGTATGTGTGGCAGTCTGTCTGTCTGTCTGTCTGTCTGTCTCTCTCTCTCTCTCTCTCTGTCTCTCTGTGTGTATGTGTGTGTGTGTATGTGTATGTGTGTGTGTTATCAGATAAAACTCAGAACCTGTTTCTTGCTAATTGCATACTACCACTGAACTCCACCTGCAGCCCTAAAATTGTAGAAAACTCAAAAGCCCATCCAGGAAACCAAAGGACCAGGACAACCTTGACAGCAGATATAGGACAAAGAGCACCGGTGCAGGTTCTGCCTGCAGTGCTTGTGCTGGAAGATGTGGGAAGTACTGTGGGCAGGGTCAAGGACACTGACTGTGAGCACTGGACTCCTGTCAGTCCTGTGGTTCTGACCTTTCCCCCTCACCCATCCCTTCCCTCTCCACCTCACTCACTACTCTCCCCCCCCTGCCAGTGTCCATGGAAGTTGTGGACACATTCAAGAGCCACCCAGAAATCAAAGATCACTCCCATCCTCAGGGGACATAGCTGTCTTCTCTCTGTAGCCTTGAAAGCTCACTGTTCCTTGCTGTTGCTACTGATGGTGGTGCTAGTGCTGGTGCTGGTGCTGGTGCTGGTGCTGGTGCTGGTGATGATTCTGTCTGCCTGGGGGTCCCCACGGCTCCTGCTGAGAAGCATGCAGAAGGCCCCCCCCCCGTGGTCCTCCCCCACCCTTCCCACTGTCAAATGTGATTGACAGCTGAGCACTCAGGCATGGCCTCACCCTCAGTCAGCTTAGGGTGCTAGGGGATCCTTCCTTCTCTCTGGAGCTGGGAGTGAGCAAGTGGATTCCAGCCGAGTTCCCCTGAGTTCCCCATACCGGTCTGAGTCATCCTGGGGCCCAGAGGGAGGACAGTAAGAGGCCAGAGACCAAACGCGGGAGATCTGGCCTTGGTTTTAGCCTTGCCTCTAATGTAGAGATTTAAAGTGATAAAGACCCTGACTTCACTGTGGCATGGTGCTAGTTTTGTGTGACCCTTGGACTAAACCATGACACCCAGTGTTTGGTCAGCCATTCGTCTAGATGTGGCTGGGGGTGTTTTTAAATGCAATGAATCTTGGCGTTTTAAAAAGAACGTCATCTTTCTACAGTATGGATGGGCTGTGTCGGTCGGTTGAGAAAAAAAATGTGATTCCCCACACCCCCGCCCCAAGAAAGACAGATTCTGCCTCCATGCCTCCTGTAGCAGCAAAAACAAGACAGTGAAGTCTGGTCTTGGGTAGGCCTCCAGCCTGTCCTCCTGCTCTGCAGATTTCGGAGTTGCCAGCCCCCACAGTCACATGACCCAAGTCCTTAAAATAAACCAAGTTCTCTCTCCCTCCTCTACACACACACACACACACACACACACACACACACACACACACATCTATTGGTTGTTTCTCTGGAGAACTCAGTCTAATATAAGTAACTCCCAAGGGCTGGTGTCCAGCAGAGGTGGAGCTAGAAACTTCTGGGGCCCTGCGTTCCTTCTGTCCTCTTCCTCACTGAGTCAACCCTGCAGACCTTAGTTTCTTACTCTGAGAAATGGGCTGTTCCTGGGAAGGCTGCTTTGCAGAGGAGCCAGTGGGTCCTCCAAGCCATCCATCCCTCTGCCTCTTTCCTTGAATTCTTTGGTGATGGAACATACCTTTCATCTAAATGGGACAGACTTCACCGTGGAAAGGGATAATGGACTCGAATGGGTTTGCCCGAGGTAAAAACAGCTGATTTTATTATTTCCCAAGAGGAAATGCAAAATGCCAAGAATTCGGGGAATTCTGGAGCCTAGGGACCTCTGGGATTCTTGCCCCACCCCTCCACCTCCACCTCTGTTTTTTACACAATCTCAGTTATACAAGAGGCTCTGGGAAAGCAGGGGATGCCGGGGAATCAGTTGGGAGATACCGTGGAGGCCATACCTGTCAGAATCAGAAAGCACGGGAGGGCAGGGAAAGTCAGCTGCAGAGAGAACCCTACACACAGAAGGTCTCTTCTGTACTAGCACGGAAAGAAAAGAGAAAAATCCAGAAAGTCAGAATGTCTGAAAGAAGGAGGTGGGAGGAGCGATTTGTTGAATTGTGTTCTCTGCTCTCTTGCTTCCTGCCAAAGAGTGACTAAGGAACTAGCCCGGAACTCTGTCCATCCTGACCCATGTCTAGAGGGGAGCTGTGACTCTGGGGGAATTAATGCAGTCCTCTGTTTTTCTACAGAGATAGCATCCTCTTGGAGTTATTTGTCTGTACTGTGGCTCCTTGGCTTATAATTAAGTTACACTTGGCAGTAGCCAGGTATCTGTTTCCAGAGGGGGCCTGGGTTGTTGTTTCTTAAATTTATTTATTTAATTTTCGTTGTATGACTGTTTTGGTTGCGTGTAGGTCTGTGTATCACCTATGTACCTGGTGCCCTTGTGGGTCAGAAGAGGGTGAAGGGTTCCTTGGAACTGGAATTGGGGATAGTTGTGAGCCAACATATTGGTGCTAGGAATCAAATCCAACAAGGGCCCTTAGCCACCCGTCCAACTCTCTAACCCCTATAGTGTGTGCGTGTGTGTGTGTGTGTGTGTGTGTGTGTGCGCGCGCGCGCGCGCGCGCGCGGGTGCGCAGGTGCATGCATGCCACAGTGAGTGTGTAGAGGTCAGAGGATAGCATGAGCCAGTTCTCTCCCTCCGCCCTTAGGGTTGTCAGAGTTGCCCACACCTGCAGAGCCATCTCTCCAGCCTGAAGGTGTCAGGTTCGAAGACTTAAAACACAAATGGCAGGCCAGCACTCTGGGAGGCAGAGGCAAATGGATGGATATGAGTTCGAGGCCAACTGGTCTACAGTGGAAGTCAAGGACAGCCAGGGCTACACAGAGAAACCCTGTCTCGAAAAAATAAAAAATCAAAAACAAAAAAACAAAACAAAACAAAAAAACCCAGAACACATATATGCACACAGGCATGCATGCACTTGGGAGCACACGCCCACACATCTGTAGCCAGGAAACTTCAATGAATGGAGTTAGCAAACATGGTTTTGCTGAGTCAGGCCACAGACGCACTTGTCACCATTGAGGGCCAGTATGCCTGATAAGTGGCTGCAAGAACCCACAAGGCTCAGCAGGAGCCTTGCAGGTGAGAACCTATCCTTGAGAGAATAGTAGCCATAAAGGGGGACCAAAGATCCCCACTTTTGCTCCTACACCATACTGGGGAAGTTGGGCAGGGGTTGTGGGGCCTCTATCAGCAGTTCCCTACCTTGGTTTCTACATAGTAGCTGCCCTAGCAGCAGACTGGCGTGGGTCAACTGGACACTGATGGACGCCTTCTGGGCACTAGGCTCCATGGCAGACACTAAGCAAGAAGACTGTCCTTAAGAGGGACTGCTGAGACTGAGACCAGGGCTGAGTGATGCCACCCTGGAAAGAGACCTCATCTTCAAACAGGGCTGTTCATGTCTTGGCCACTGGTGTTAAAGAAGGAATGTTTGAGTGTCTATGCACACACAGGCTACTGACCGCACGTTAGGTAAAATACATCCTCTGAGTGTTTTTGTTATGCAGAATCCTAGAGTTGTATGCACACACCTCAAGAGTAAGTTTCAGGTGCATCACTCCACACAGCCCCAGTTGCAGTCAAGAGTGAGATGGTTTGGCGAGTAAAGGCACTTACCACACAAGACTGGCAACCTTAGATTGATCCCAGGTGGAAGCAGATAACTGACTCACAGAACTCCCCTCTGACCCTCACCTTCTGGCTTTGCTACACATGTACCTGCACACACACACACACACACACACATACACACACATGCTCACACGCATGAAAACACGCACATCATGCATATATATATATATTATATATATATAGCATATATATATACAATATATATATATATATATATATATTTTTTTTTTTTTTAAAGAGATTGGGGGGACATGGTAAGTCCAGATATGGTGGTACACTAAGGAGATGGGGCAGAATAATGACAGATTCCAGGCTAGCCTGGGTTACATGATGAATCTTTAAGAGAAGGATAAACACTAGACAGAGCTGAGGCAGCTGCTGGTGTAATATAGCATCCTGTTTTGCCGTGACGTTGTTTTCATAAGTAGGAACACACACTAAAATAGAAATGAAAACAGACTCATGCACATCCATGCCACACTCAAGGCCAAAGAAGCTGGGCCCACCCACCAAGAAGCTGCACCAGGTGACTTGAGCTTCTAGCCTCCCAATTAGAAGATTCTCCAGGGAAAGTTCAAAGGAGCCAGCCAAGAGCGTGAAATCATTCTGACCTAGGCCTAGGTAACTTAGAATACATTCTGCTCATTATAAAATAAAATCCTCAAGTGCGTCTGTGTCTGCTGTTTTTCTTTTAAAGTCTTGTTTTTATTTGTGTGTGCCCATACTGTGTATTCATGATGTGGGGGGGGGGGCAGGGTGACAGTGTCACAAAGCGTGGGGGAGGGGTCCTGTGTGTCACAGAGTATGTGGAAGTCAGAGGATAATGTCGTGGAGTCTGTGGTCTCCTTTCACCTTTACATGGTCCAGGAAGCATCTTTACCTCCTGATCCATCATACCAGCCCTTCTTTCGCTTTCTTCCTTTCTGTTTTTCAGAGTCCGGGTCTCCTGTAACCCAAACTGTACTCAAACTCACTCTGCCACCAAAGCTGGCCCTGAACTCCAGAACTTGCCTCTGCCTCCTATGTGCTAAGACTAGAGATAGGAGGCACCATTCCCAGCTGTGTTTCTGTCCCCACCCCCCCACACACACTTTTTGAGTATGCAGTGTATGAAAAGCATAATGTGAAACTGAGCATGCTCACATGTCCCTTGTCTCCATGTGATGATGAATGGATGTGTTTCACCAATGAGAGCCCCCGATGGACTTGCCTAGGGAGACACTGCTTTGAATGGTCCCCAGCTTGCTCCTTGCTTGCTGCAAGCAATAAACCTCCCTGTGCTGCTTATTTTTGCTTGAGAGATCTCGCTCAGCATCCCTGGCTGGTCTCAAACTCAAAGAAATCTGCCTGCCTCCGCCCAATCTCCACCTCCGCCTCCACCTCCAGGTTGCTGGATGATTAAAGGCCTGTGACACCACACCTGGCCTCTTTATGATATGTATAATGGAGCATTAGGAGATAAATAATAATAAGTAATAATAATAGGAGATAAATAATAATAAGTAGGAGGAGAGATTAAATATGTTCAAAATACATGGTATAAATGTATGATATTCTCAAAAAACAAATACTGTTTAAAAGATATGTGTAAACCAGGTGTGGTGGGACTCATCCTTAATCTGGAGTTTGAGGCCAGTATGGACTATAAATTGAGTTCCAGAACAGCCAGGGCTCTGTTACACAGAGATTCTGTGTCTTGAGAAATTAATTAATTAATTAATTAATTAAAAGATATTGAGCTGGAGAGATGGTTCAGTAGTTAGGAGTACTGACTGCTCTTCCAGAGGTCCTGAGTTCAATCCCCAGCAACCACATGGCGGCTCACAGCCATCTGTAATGGGATTCAATACTCTTTTCTGGTGTGTCCAAAGACAGCTACAATGTGCTCATATAAATAAATCTTAAAAAAAACAAAAAGATGTGTGTGTATACATATATATTAATTAGAGTAAATACATAAACCAGTGGCTTACTGGTTAATGTCAGATATCATGCACTCTGCCTAATTATGTAAACTGTCCTTTCTTATGCCTGACCATACAGTGAGCATGTTGACACCAGATTACCACAGCCCAGTGATGATGTGCTCTAGAATGCCATGGTGTCTTTGGTGCTGCTAAGCAATCGGAGCATCTGCACTCTCTTATAATCCTATGGGACCCCGATTGTGTTCCTGGTCCTCTGGAATCGGAATTACGAAGCTTGTGTCTGCACCGAGATTTTCTCAATTAATAATCAGCATGCTGCAATGGAAAACCTGGGGTTCCTTAGACTTTAAGTCATTTATTATTTTCCTTCTTGATTTTTTTGAAACAGGGTTTCTCTGTGTAGCCCTGGCTGTCCTGGAACTTGCTCTATAGGTCAGGCCTCAAACTCGGAGATCCACCTGCCTCTGCTTCTGAATACTGGAATTAAAGGCGTGTGGTATTACAGGTCTGTTTCCTTAAGCTTTTAAATTTATCTCACCAAGTTCATGTAACCTTCACAATTGCATTCTAGGGCAAAGAGGTTATAACTTAGGTAATTAAACCTCCATGAAGATCTTTCTTTTCTGGAAAATACATAAACCAATGACTTACTTGTTAATGTCAATATTAATAAGTAATAAGTATCTATTAATTTAATAAGTATAAGTACTTATTAACAAGTCAATATTACTTGTTAACATCTGATATCATGCACTTTACCTAATTATGTGAACTGTCCTTTCTTATGCCTGACCATACAGTGAGTGTGCTGGAAATAGAACCCAGCTGTTGGCGTGTTTGCACACTTTACCTCATATCTTCACCCCAGATCTATTTAAAATGTTTGAAGTGATTTTTTCTAAGTTTTTGTTTTTTACATGTATTTATTTCATGTACGTGAGTGTTTACATGCATGTACAGCTGTATACTATGTTCATGCAGTGTCCAGGGAGGCCAGAAGAGGGCATGAGATCCCCTGGAACTGAAGTTATAGAGTAGTGAGTGCTGCCGTGTGGGCGCTGGGAATGCAACCCTGGCTCTCTTTAAGAACAGCCAGTGCACTTCGCTTAACCACTGAATCACTCCTCCAACTCCCATATCCAGTTTTCTCAAGTTCACCAATACCCGTCCTGAAAAAAGCAGGGCTTGGCTAGATTCCTGACCTGATCAAATATTAGCAAAGTTGGCTTTTAAATATGCTCTCGGTGAAGTTCTCTGAACACATTTCAAAGCTGCCATAAGTTTGATTGAATCTCCCCTCAGTGTTCTGCTTAAAATCATAAGACCGAATTCAATTAGCCTTTTTTTTTTTTAACTTTTTGTTAGTTTATATGTGTTGGGGTGTATGAGTGTATACATGCTTGAGTCCTATCCGAGTATCTCTTCTCTCCTTCTACCATGCAGGTCATCAGGCTTGGTCCCTAACCCAGAGCTAGAACCAGGACCAACTACACACACACACACACACACACATGCACACGCACACAGGTGTAGAGATGACATAGGAGCACTGGCTGTTCAATTCCCACCAACCACATACATGGAGGCTCACAGTCGTCTTTAGTTTCAGTTCCCTCAGATCCTGTGCCATTTTCTGGCCTCCAGGGTCGCCGCATGCATGTGGTACACAGACATACATGCAGGCAAAATATCTGTGCACATAAAATAATAAAGTAAGTTTCATAAAAACATAAACACTACACAAATTTACCATCTTAATTTTTTTTTTTTTTTGAGATAAATTCTCACTAAGTAATCTAGGCTGGTCTCAAACTCACAGAGATCCTCCTGCCTCTGCTCCCCAAATCCTCCTGAGTGCTGGGATTAGTGTGTGCCACCTCATTCAGCTTCTGTGTCTTTTAGTTTTTTTCCCCACTTGTTGGTATTTTTTCCAGGGCATGCTATCTCTGACCATCTCACACCCACTTGGGGGATTGTGGGGTTTTGTAAATTTTTTATATGTATAAGTGTTTCGTCTGTGTGTATGTGTACCACCTGCTTGCTTGGTACCCTCAAGGATTAGAAAGGTGTCAGATGCCCTCATACTGGAGTTACAGATGGTTGTGAGCCACCACCTTGATGCTGGGATCTGAACCTGACTCCTCTGCAAGAGCAACAATCGTTCCTAACAACCGATGCATCTCTTGTTTAATTTTTTTAAATTGTGTGTGTGTGTGTGTGTGTGTGTGTGTGTATATTGGTGTTTTGCCTGCATGGGTGCCTGTACACCATATGCATACCCAGTGCCTGTGGAGGCCAGAAAGGGGCTTCAGATCCCCTGGGACTGCAGTTATAGATGATTTTGCGCTGTCATATTGGTGCTAAGAATCAGACCAATGCTCTTAGCTGCTGAGCCATCTCTCCGGCCCCTCTCCTTGGTTCTAAATGCAGTTTCTCATACTGCTGGGGGATACTACTTGCCCACCCTACTGTGTGAAGTGACAACTGACAGAAGCCACAGGACCAGGGGAGAAGGAAGCAGAATGCTGACTAAGCAGAGCCAGCCTTCCCTACCCTCGGTGACCTCAGCTGGTGTCACCAGTAGCACAGGAGTCCTGTCCCCCTTTGCCTATTGAAGCCTTGAGAAAAGTGTCACCATTGTCTCAAGTCACTGTGCTAGATTCCTAAGGCTGCTGGGACAAATTGCTACCAACTGGGCGGCCTCAAACAAGGGGATTTTGTCCTTCCCTCCTTCTGCTTTAAGGGGTTGTCATCCCATCCCTCCCAGCTCCCCCCACCCCAGCTCCGCCCCCTCTGCTGTTGCGTCACCTCTGTCCGTCCGGTGAACACCCAGGTTGGATTTGGTAAACCTGGAAAAACAAAGGTGACATCTTCCAAAGTTTCTAAACTAATTTCATCTACAAAGACCTTTTTCCACAAATGGTCACCTTTTGGTTTCTGGGCACAAGAGCATGAGGGTGTCTTGGGGTGGGGTAGGGGGGTCACCTTTCAGCTGTCTGCATCCATGGGCGTGTGCATATATCCCAAGCCTCCCACCTTCCCTGGGACACGTTAAAGCTAGCCTTCTTCCCATACTATTTTCTTCCGAGGAAGCCTCTGCTCGGGCGCTTCATTCAGCTCCAACACATCCTGGCTTCTCTCTCTGGAGGCTTCCTGGAGCTGCTTCCTAACAGCACCTGACATTCCCCTCCCCTCCCCCCGGGATTCCCCCGGAAGGAGAGTCACTCGGAAGGAGATAGGAGTTCAGGCACCAGCTGCAGCCGGTGTTTCCCTGGCAGGTCCCCTCCTTTGAGAGATATGCCAGGGTTGCCCCCTGAGCCTGGAGGAGAGGCTGCCTCGCTGCTTCCTGTTTGCCCTCTGGACATTAATTAATTTCCTTCTAGGGGGCTCTGCATGATTGCAAACTCATTAGGCATCTCTGCACTCAGGCTGTGGCGACATCTGTCTGTAGGCCATCGGGGTTGTCTACCTTCCCAGTTAGAATTCAGAGGGACAACCTCCCTCCTCTCCACACTGTGTAGATGAAGAAACTGTGGAGCCACGCTTGGAGGTGAGAGGCAGACGCCAGCTCACTCCCTGCAGTGAAGGTCTTTGAAAGGAAAGGGAGGGTGGGATTTAAAATAGAAATCGCCTAGCAGTTCCCTCTGTGGCTTTCCCTGCTGCACTCCCTGTAGACAGTCCCCTCTCCAAAAACAAAGGGGATGGGGGGTGGGGGGGACACCAGCACTGAGAACACTACAAACAAAGACAGATTGGGCAATTCGGGAGAAAACCCCCTGTAGGCATCGTGGAGCTGGCCCTCCAAGGAAGGGATCCAGGCTTCCAGAAGAAGGGTCCGAAGCCACTTTCTCCCTCAGGTTAGGGATTGGCCTTGGAATCACGATTTGGAGTTGCTCTCCACTCCCTCTCCCATGCTTGTGTCTGCATCCCTTCAGAGAGAGCAACTCAAGACCACAGGCAGGAAGAGGGTGACCAGGAACTGTGAAGGCTATCCACACAAAGTCAGCATAGGGCTGGCAGTAATAGGGCTGTTATAATAGTCTTGAACCTGCAGGCATGCTATAATGGCCATGAGCACAGCCTCTCTTGCCCTTATTGATGCGGAGATCTGGCTTGTCCCTTTCCCATTGCAGAGTCACAACAGCCAGTCTTCTCCAGAGTTGGTCTCAACCAGGCAGAGATTTAGCTCTTACCCCACGAGAAGGCCATTCTGAGGGGGCTCAGGTGTCCCTAGATATCACCTTCAGGAGTGAGCATGTGGGGGAGGAGAGAGGACATAGGATAACTACCATGGAACCTGAGCCTCATCTCTGAAATTGAACTGCGGGATCACAAAGAAATGAGCTCAGTGGGAAAGGAGCAAAAGGCCACCGGAAAAGGCCGTGAGGGGGAGGGGCCTAGTGCGATGATAAGGAAGATTAATGAGTAAGAGGAGAATCACAGAGAAACTGAAATGCTAGCTGGATGGCTCTCCATCCTTCCCAGCAACAGTGAACGTGGCGATGACCACAGAATGAGATCAGGTGTGGAAGGCGCTGAGGCCATGCACTTCTAATATTATCTAGAAAATATAAACATGGGGACATAGAGAGCCAACATCAGTTCTCAGAAGGCAGAAGTTTGATTTGAAAAAAAAGAAAAAAAAATGTAAATAGGTAGAAAGATCCCAAGCATTTTCTGACAGTGATTTGGAAGAATTATAGTCATCACTGGACACACAGTAGCAAAAAAAAAAATGTAATGGCCATGCAAGCATAGTGGCACACAACTCCCTCCCAGCTGCTTAAGAAGCTGAGGCAGGAGGACCATTTAAGCCCAGGAGTTTAGGACCAGCAGACCTTGTCTGTTAAGGGAAAATAAATGTTAGCAACCTAGTATATTTAGCAGAGGTTAGGAAAGTCAACATCTGTTCCGCAGTAGTCCCATCGTCCCCTGCCCTGTTCCTGGGCAACCATTGTTCGGGTGTCTCTGTGTATTTAACCACTATAAGGACTTCAAATAAATGAATCATGCAGGACTTGCCCTTCTTTGGCTAGCTTATTGCATTCAAATTAATGTCCTTACGATTCTTCCTGTTTGGCACTTGGTCAGAATCTCCTTCTTTATTAAAGCTGAAGTACTGTGTCCTTGATCCATTCATCTGTCCAATGGCACTTGGGTTGCTTCCAGCCTTTTTTTTTTTTTTTTTTTTAAGGTGTTTTAAATTTTATGAGTCTGAGTGTTTTGCCTACATGTGTGCCCTGAGAGTTCAGAAAAGGGAATTGGATCCCCTAGAACTGGATTTAGAAATGCCTTTGGGCCACTGCGTAGGTGCTGGGAATGGAACCTGGCCCTCGGCAAGAGCCACAAGTTCTCTTGTCTCTATTGGGAACATGTGTGTTCGGTGTCTCTCTGAAGCCCTGCGTTCAGTTCCCTTGGTTTATTTCTGGATTCTATGATAATCCTGCATGCATTTATTTTTTTTTTTGTTTTTTTTTAGACATCGCCATTCCTTTTCTGCAGCGACCACATCAGTTGGAATTCCTTCCTACCATCGATGCAAGAGTGCTCCTGTTTCTCTCCCTCCACCCAGTGCTTGTTATTTCTGGGGGCCTTATGGAGAGCAGGGCCTTTTGGATCTTAGAAGTGGATCAGGCCAAAGAAGACAAGTTGGAGCACTGAGTGGCAGCGGGGCTGGGGAGCAGGGGTAGGAGAGGAGACACACATGATAATGAGAAGCTGTGAGACAGTAGAGTAGCTGGAGAGCTAGGGGAAGCTTCTAGAAATTCGGGTCCTATTTGACAACTGAGAGTCATGACCATACCAAGTATGGTATTGGCCTCCCAGGAAACACAGCAACACAGCTGGGATTTAGTGTCAGACACGGGCCTATAGGCGCCTGGTATTGGAGAAACAGAACTCCCGACAGCCTCGGGTGTCTGTCCACATTACTGAATACCCAGAGGCAGCCAAGTGCCTGACATTCTGAAGTTTCTGTTGAGCCTAATTGTTTTCAGGTGTAAAGGAATTTTCATCGTCTGTGTCAGGAAAGAACCCTTCTCTCTATTCTGAGGGAAACAGGCGCTGGGTGACTGAATGCAAGATACGGAGTGAAGGTACCAGTCTCACTGGGAGACACGTGCAAACCTGAGTATACAATGTCAGATTTGATCAGCACATTCACATTTAAGGCAACCATAATACAGTAAAAGAAGCTGGGGGATGGCTTGGTTAAAATACCTGCCCTGCAGACACTGAGACTAGGAGTCCAGGTCCCCAGAAACCCACGGCAACTTATAAAATAAAGTGTTTAATTTGGGATTCAGTTCCATGACCCCATCATGGTAGGAAGCATGGCAGCAGGCAGGCATGGCGCTGGAGCAGTAGCTGAGAGCTTATATCATAACCTATAAGCATAAGGCAGAGAGAGCTAACTGGGTATGGCCTGGGCTCTTGAAACCTCAAAGTCCGACTGCCAGTGACACACACCCTCCAACAAGGCCACAGCTCCTGATCTTTCCCAAACAGCTCCACCAATGGGAACCAAGCATCCAAACATATGAGCCTGTGGGAGCCATTCTCATTTAGGCCTCCACCGCCACATAGATGCAGGGTAGACATGGCAGCCCACGGGAAGTTCCAGCCTCGTGTAGCAGAGACAAATCCCAAGATTAGCCGTATCAGCAAGCTCTGGGTTTGATTGAAACGGCCTGCTTCAGTATGCAGGTGGGAGAGCAAGGACGATTCCTGACATCAACCTTATGCAGTGCACGTGGGCCTGCAGAGTCTGCATACTTTACACAGAAAATCAGGGGGAAATGACTCCGATAGTAACAGCAATGGCGGTCACCTAGATCTGAAACCCCCAGTGATAGTAAGGAAGGCTGCCAGAGGGGTGCGCTAGCCCAGACAATGTTGACATTAAATATTTTTGTCACAGACAGGAATGAATTTGTGGGTCGGTGCCTTCTCGACACATGTTCATGCCGTGAGGTGCTATCTGCAGTGTCACAACACAGCATGAGACCTTCACCAAATGTGCCCCGCCTGCATTGAACTTCCCAGTCTCTAGACTTGCGAGCTAAATATAAACCTCTTTGTAAATCACACAGACTCAGGTATTGTGTTATAGCAACAACAACAAGAAGAAGACAGTTACCTGTGTCCCTGTCCCCATGGTGCGTGCTCTCTCTGGTGGAAAGTCTAGAGCTCCATCCCTTGGGTTGGTAATGTTTTTTTTCTTCCAGGCACCAGCTGTGGGCATGGATTTCCCTTGAACCCCCAGTACCACCACGTAATCTGTGCCCACAAAGACCAGGCACTTCATTGGAGGGCTGGGTGTAGTAGTGATAGGCAAAGCTAGCCGTATGTCCAGAGAAGTTTGTCAGGGTGCAGAGCCACAGCCTTTCCTGGGGCTCCCCACTTCCTGCTTCCCTCTTAGTCTCTTCCTCCCAGAATAACACATTTTTCTGTTGCATCAGTTCCTGAATGGTTTGGGCAGCCCTCAGATTTATTGAGAGCTTCAAAGAGGTTTCCCTTGTGGCGATCCTATCTAATGCTAGACGTAGTATTAGAAATTAAAACAAAGGGACTTAAGGGGTCAGAGAGAGGGCTCAGTGGATAAGAGCACTTGTTGCTCTTGCAGAGGACCTAGGTTCAGTTCCCATCATGCACGTGGGAGCTCATAACCATCTGTAATTCCAGTTCCTGGGAATGCAGTGCCCTCTCCTGGCTTCCCTGCTACCAGGCACGTGCATTGAGGCAAGCACTCATTCACACAAAATAAAAATAACTAAATGTTGGGGGGCAGGGTATGTTTTGGTTTTTGTTTCTGTATCCCTGGTTGTCCTGGATCTCACTCAGGAGGCTGGGTGCCAGGATAAAAGGTGTGAGCCACCAGGCCTGGCTAAGTAAATCTTTTTTTCTTCCTTCCTTTCTTTTTTTAAGGAGGAGGGTCTCTAAAGGGTTTACCTACTAACTTAAAATTAGTAGCAATAAGGGAGAAGGCGACGTGGCTGGAAAGATCTATAATTTCAGTAGAGAACAAAGGAGAAGGAAGTTCAGGATAGAGAGAGGCAGGAAGCGGGTGTGATGGCCCGGTGCCTGAAAGGGGAGACTTGGAGTGAGATCATGGTCACAGAGTTTCTTGGTAATGAAAATCTTCTAAAATGTACCGTGGTGACTGTACACAGCTTCACTTTATGGTTTGGCTTTGTTGTTGTTGTTGTGGTGGTGGTGGTGGTGGTGTGTGTGTGTGTGTGTGTGCGCGCGCTGAGAGTATTAGGGAGGCCAGAGGAGGGCATTGGATTCCTTGGCTATTCTGCCCTGAGCTATAGACCTCAGCCCCAGAGTGTGTCCTGTGGATGAATAAATTGTGTGTGGATTACATCTCAACAAAGCTAGGTGGGGTTTTCTGTGTGTGTGTGTGTGTGTGTGTGTGTCTGTGTCCGTGTGTGTTTAACTTTTAAATTTTTATAATAAATTTGCATAAGGGAGAAATAGATTTTTATGAAAGTAACTGAATTTTCCAAAGGGAATAAAGACGTAAGAAGAGAGGCTGTTTCCTAATGTGAACGGCTGCTACCCTGCTTTCCCCCAGCAGCCGGTTTCCAGGCCTGCTGCAGCTGCCTTCAAGCTATCACAGCAGGTTGTTTGGGGCTGGGCTCTATACAGAAAGCCCAATAGGACGCAAGTTATGTCCCTGGAAGAGGCCCTTGAAGAGCCTCAGGCTCCTCCCCTGGTCTTTAGAAGACTACCCATTGGAATGTGCTGTTCTGACTTCCAATATGGATCTATACTTACCCTTTGGAAGCTCATAGCCTTTGCTGTAGGCCCATCATTGCTTGTCCCATTGCAAAATGTCCCCAAACCTGCTTATCTGAGCTCCTGTCATATGGGGCTCGCCTCCTTGAGATGGTTAGGCACTGCAGGGAACAGTTAGCGGCTAGCCCAGCTACGCCCTCCTAAGGGAGCTCCCACCAGCAGTGACTCAGTGCTGTTCGAGAGACTCACCCAGACTGTCTGATGAGCAGCCATCTGTGCGCACGGTTCCTAGAGATGTGCTGTTCTCTAGTGAGGACACGGTGAGGAAGAGGAGAAGCCTCCTGAGTGCCTCCCTGTTGCGAGGCAACAGCCCCTCCAAGGCCGGCCACATCTGGATTTGATTTTTCCAGTCCCCTCACACAGCACTGGTACCTTCGTGCCTACAGTCGGGGGAAGCTGGCTTCCCCAGGGCCATGGCAAAAGTTGCAGCCACCTGGGGATACCCTGAGGAGCTAGTTAGCTCTCCTCCCTCACATCCAGTTTATGGACCGTGATACAAAAGTCCCAGGTGAACTGACTTAGAGGGAGAGACACAGAAAAGATACCCAGGTACTGTGATATGTCCTTGTAACACAAGTGTGCCTGGACCCAGGCCAGGCCAGAAATCCAGCAAGCAGTAAAGTATAGCAGCCTTTGCCCAGCCCCCAGGCTGGTGTTTCCTACTGTAGCCTTTGGACCTTTGGGAGTCCCACCCCAGCTAAAAATTCTTCAGGGAGGTGATAACCTGCGACTCAGTTACCCAACCTCTCCCCTCCTGGTGGGGACATCTTTCTTCTACCCTTTCTAACTCTATGATGCCAGGGAGACACCGTCGAGACAGCCACTGTCTGCCATGGGGCTCCTGAGTTGAAGGGTAAAGGACACAACTAAGGATAGCCCTGAAGAGGTGCAGTCTTCACCCAGTCTGACCCGCCCAGTCTCCAGTGGTCTTTCCAAGAATATGATGGCCCCGCATGGCCTGGCATGTGGGGGCCTGTAGAAATGGGACCCAGTATGGCTAGACAGAGGACAAGAAGCCCACCCTCCTTCTCCGTGGTTTTCAACTCTTCTTTGGCAGCACTTCAATTGTTTATTCGTTTGTTTGAGACCAAGAGCCTGCTCTGCCTCTATCCCGTCCCCCGGTAACACCTCTCGTAGTTGACGTGCCATTTTTTTTTGTTTGTTTGTTTTGTTTTGTTTTGCTTTGAGACAGGGTTTCTCTGTATAGCCCTGGCTGACCTGGAACTCACCCTGTAGTCCAGGCTGGCCTCGAACTCAGAAATCCTCCTCCCTCTGCCTCCCAAGTGCTGGGATTAAAGGCATGCACCACCACACCCGGCCCTTGACGTGCCATTTTACAGTCAGGAAAAAGCACATCCCAAGGAGAGGGCTCCCTCACCTACAGACCTACAGTAAGCCAAGGGGATTACAGAGTTCTGAGAGCATCACCCCAAGGACAGATGTACTCAGGTGAGGGACAGAGGCTAGCATTAAGTCAACAGTCAAAGGGGAGCAAGCAAGACAGATGAAAAAGAAAACCCTTAGCTGGCCATGGCCTGTACTCCCAGTGGTTGGGAAGGTAAGGTAGGAGGATTATAAGTTCGAGGCCAGCTTGGGCTACACAGTAAAGGAGAAGGGAAAGGAAAGACCCTGTACTCCTGACCCCCTTCCCATAGTCATGAGTCTAGCCTCTAGCCCCGGGAATAACTACCACACTTCCACAACCCTCTTCTAACCTTCCTATCCCTAAGAAGGGAGCCTTGAATGCTAGGCTAGGGCCCTTCGACCACATGGCCTTCTGGTGCCCTTGGAATTGAACCTGGAGTTCCTATGCCAAGGTCCCTGTCCTGTGTTTTCTGAAGTTACTGGCTTCCTTGGTCTGTGGGCCAAAGGAGCTGCCTGGTGTGGTAGAGAAGATGTGAGGAGCCACCAGGGTGAGGAGGGTATTTTGGGGGGACCACAGAAGCTTTGCCCCTGGTGCTTAGAGTGGTTTCTCTCACCGACGTCTGGTACTAAGGTCACTGTCTCCACTTAACAGAGAGGGCCCGGGCTTGGAGCTGTTGGGTAGATTGCCTGAGGGGCTGCATCACACCTGAGGGGTTGAACGACCAGAGGACAGAGGTCAAAGCAAGGGTTACAGCTGCCAGCCAGCTCTTCAGAAGTCCCTGCGCGTGGCCACACTACGCGTGTTGTGTCACTGGATGACAAGCAAACTGAGTGACAGCGATCGCAGCTTGCCTCATAGCACGCAGCTTGCCTCTGAGACTGGTGCCTGCTCAGTGGAAGGCAGAGCTCTCCAAACTGGCTCCTACCTGTGGTAGATAGCTCTCTGTGAACATCCTTTCCCACAGGAAATGGGGCTTGGTGCCCTGGCCTCCCCAAGTCCGAGGGGACAGAAGCCCATTCTTTTCTCTCAGAGGTGTAACTACGAAACCCCAGGGCTCCTTTTCTGCTCTGCATTCATTCCTGGCCTGGGCTACCTCTAGAACTGGGTGAAGGCTGATCAGTCCTTGCAAGACAGAGAGCTAGGACTGAGGCCTGGGTCCAAACAATAATGCCAATAATGTAAGAAGTCAGTCAGCCTCTGTGTCTTCATCTGCAGATCCAGAATCGGGGTGTGTATCTCCTCCCTAACTGGGACCACACCCACCCGGCTGTCGAGTGACATCCAGACTCCACTCCCAAGTGCACTGCTGGCGTTTTACCTGCTGAGGCATCGCCTTGGCTCCAAAACCTCTGGCTTTATGGGCAATGTAGGAAGAAGTCTGGGTGGAGGACAGAGCACAGGCTACTGGGATAGATGGGAAGAAGTTAGGCAGGGTCTGTTTGTTTAGAGTCTTCTCAGTGCCTTTGTGCTTTGGAAATAAAAAGGTCCTCTCCACAGTGCGTAGAGGGGACCCCTCTGGAATGAAGCCATAGCTTACTCTAGGGAGAAATTGGAGAAGTGCTTTTGCAACCTGCTTCTGCTGTCCCCTCAAATGCCACAATACCCTATATGGGGGCAGTGTGCCCCAAAGCCTGTTGCCCCCAAAATCTTGTAGCTCCTCAAACTAGTGGAACACCTGCTTTGATGGTTGCTGCATCTTAGCCCATTCAGCAGTGATGCTATGCACCCCCTTCCCTTTGGACCCCCACCTGATATGCTCTCTGAGTTCCCATGGTCACACACACACACACACACACACACACACGCCTCTCTGGTTAGCCTCTGGGGCAAAGGAACACCAAGCTTGGGCAATCTACAAAGAGAGCAGTCCCACTATGTTCAAAAGCAAGAAAATAGAAATAAAGATCAGTAAACTGTCCTGTCTGGAGGCAAGGGGATGCTCTGTGTCCCAAACCGCCTGCCTCATGAGGTAGAGTACCAAGGCTTTACCTGTGGCTTCATCAGAAGACTGGAGGCTGGAGAGATGGCTCAGCAGTTAAGAGCACTGACTGCTCTTCCAAAGGTCCTGAGTTCAAATCCCAGCAACCACATGGTGGCTCACAGCCATCTGTAATG
>NC_034603.1:30649379-30655199 GCF_900095145.1 Mus pahari | reverse complement strand
AAAAGAAAAGAAAAGAAAAGAAAGAAAACATGGGGCTGGACAGATGGCCCAGCGGTTAAGAGCACTGACTACTCTTCTGAAGGTCCTGAGTTCAAATCCCAGCAACCACCTGGTGGCTCACCACCATCTGTAACAAGGTCTGACGCCCTCTTCTGGAGTATCTGAAGACAGCTACAGTGTACTTACATATAATAAACAAATACATCTTTTTTTTTAAAAAAGAAGGCTAAACAGCTAAATGGGACATTGTCTTTTGGAGAGGTGCATGAACGTTGGGAGACCGGGCGTCTGCTGTAGTAGGTCTCCTGCTCCTGCACCTAAGGGATGCTCTCTACACTCTTCCTGGCCTGGGCTCTTGGGGGAGCTGATCTGCCTCCAGAGTCTGCAGTCGCTTTTCTGGGTGCTCCGGATGGCACTTGACTTCTGGTTGTTCCCTTCTCTTTCAGGACCTGGGCATGGAGTCAACCTCCCTGGATGATGTGCTGTATCGCTACGCCAGCTTCCGGAACCTGGTGGACCCCATCACACACGACCTCATCATCAGCCTGGCACGCTACATCCACTGCCCCAAGCCGGTAGGCAGCTGTGCTCTGAAGCACCCAAGTCCTGGGGTGTGTGGCGGGCCCCTCTGGACAGCACAGACCTGACCGTGGTTGCCTAGGGAGGTGCAGCTTTGCTCAGGGGAAAAGATGCTTCCAGGGTGGACCCTATCTGTGGCTTCCTCTGGGACCCTTTCTCTGGCTCCTGGAGCTGCCTAGTGCCAAGGTTTAGAGAGGAGGGAGGATGGATGCTGGCCAGGGTCAACAGAAGACAGGCACAGGGGCTGAGTCAAATAGAAAAGCCGGGTCATGAGGGTTGGTGGGCTGGGGGAGGAGCTAGTCGGTGGCTCGAGCCACAGGGAACTAAGTAGCAGAAACCGGAGCCCTAGGAAACAGGACTAGAGATGGTGGAGACAGCCCTGAAGGTGGCATGCCCCTGCCTTTCTGGAACAGGAAGTGAACTGCCTAAAGGTGAGCGGGGTGGCAGGTAATGAAGCTCTCAAAAGCAAACAGTAGGTAAAAGGTTGCTTTCGTGTGCATTTGAGTTGAGGGAAACAGTTACTGAAGTAGGCTGTGGCCCTCATGAGGTCGGCAGAAGTGATAAGGCCCACTCTGCCAACCTGAGGCTGGGCAAGACAGGAAGTGCTAACTGCCTCACCGGGCCCAGTGACACAGACCTGGTTAGGCAAACCTAAACCTAGAGCTCCTTACCTTGTCCCTTCCCTTCCACGTAGTTGGGGCTGGGGCCCTATCAGTGTTACTCAGCACAGGCTGCTACACAAAGTACCACGGCCTGAGGGCTTCTAGGCAGAAAATCCTTCCTCACATTTGGCTGAATGTGCAAAGCTGGGGTGTCTGATGGGAACCCTGTTCTCCATCTCACATTTCTGCCTTCTCCTGTGTCCCTACGTGGTGGAAAGACGACAGGCAGTTCTCTAGACCCCTCTTAGAACAGCTCTGATGAGAGCTTCACCCTCACCACCTGGCCATCTTTGAAAGGCCCCACCTCCGTCCGTGGCTAGGATTCCAACACATGAGTGGAGCACAAGCCTTCATTGTACCGCGTGGTGTCCCTTTCCTACATCACTTGCTTACCAGAACTTCATTTTCCACACACACACACCCATGGGCATCAACCCTCTCCCTCTGCAGAGAGCTAAATGAGACAGGTACCTGCTTTTGTCCATATGGCCACCTGCACACAGGAGCTGATGTCATCGCTGCTTTGTGGCACCTTCTGGGTGCCACCAAGGTACTGATCGAGCCCGGCAGTGTTAGGAAACAGCAGCAGGTAAGCTATGGTCTCCATAGGCCCAGTCTCAGAAAACAGCAGGCTCGCCCTCTGACCAGGATTTCCAAAGCCAGCAGAGTGGGCCCTGACCTGCGGGACGTTCAGGGACCAGCCTTAGGTCCTCTAGGACTCTCCCAGAAGTGGGTGAGACAGAGATGAAAGGAAATATCCAAACTGGTAAGGTGTCACACTGAACAGTGAAGCCATTCTATGCTCCCGCCCAAGAGCTCTGGATTCACGAATGTAAGACACACATACTCCAGCTTAATTTTTGATATGCCTTACTAGCTCAGTGGCTGGGCCACTCCTGAACCTCCCTGCAGCCAGCACACACACCCCTCTGGTATTCCCTAGTCAACACTTTCCAAATCTATATGTTATCTTTGCTGCCCCAGACCCGAGCGGGCAAGACCCCCGGGGCTGCTACCCTGACTCCATGTCAGTGGGCTCTTAATTCTGATCTCCCTGCCTCCCTGTCACTGCGTGGTTCCTGGGAAATGAAGGTGGCAGATGGCACCTGACAGTTGGAAGACAGGGAAGGCTGTAGGTTCGCCATGAGCCCCGAGTCTCCTTCCAACAGATTGCGGAGAAGTCTTTCAAACAAATCCTCCCTCAGCTCTTGAGCACAGTATCACTGAGGTCTAGAGAGACCACAGTACCCAAAATCCTGGCAATTGTGCCAAGCTCCCACCCCTTCCTTTGCCTTCCTTCTCCATGGGTGTGAGGAAGAGTTGCTAGGAGTCTATTCCACAATCTGACAGCGAGCCTCATGCATTGCTAACTTCAACTAACAGACACCCACGCAGTCCAGTGTCTCGTGGATCCAACAGCAGCTCAGCATTGTAGAAGCATGAGGGCTACGGAGCAGGCATGCTCTGCAAATCCATCCATCTCCGCTCTGCTCCATTATATCCCGTTTCCTGTACACAGAGCTCTCTCCTGTCCCCCTAAATGGTAGGGAATATGGCTACTTATGGTCCCTGTCTACTTGTCAAGGTTCCAATTCCTGGAAGGTATCTCATTTTCCAGTCCAAGGTCCAGAAAGAAGCAAACCTGCTGGTGTACTGAGATGATTTCTGGACCAGCTGTCAGGAGCTTAGGGGGATCTGGTCATGCAGTGGTAGGTAAGCAGAACCCTGGGGAGAAATAGGAAGTTCCCAAGGAAAGTGCTAGACCCAGGGCATCCAGGCATAGGTGACATGCAGTGCTCACTGCCACTTGTCCTGACTGCTCCACACCTGGGAGATAGCTAGGACTATGCCACTAAACAATTCCCTTCTATGCTGGGTCCTCATTTCTTGCCACCATCCTATACTCCCACACACAAACCTATATACACAATTTCCTCCTCTGGGCCAGCTCCACTCAATCCTCTTGTCTTCTGGAAGAAGGCCTTGAGAGCACTTGAAACGAGAGCGAGTTGGGAAAAGAATAAAAGCACCTCGAATGAATAGGCAAAAGGGCCGGGTTTCTAACGAGGAAGAGTGGGTAGTTCGCTTGGAGCACCCGTTCAGCCACCGGGCAATGTCTGGATCCATTGCCTCTTACAAGATGCACGGTGAACCAGATGCCTCAGTTCCCTCATTGTCAAGTGGGAGTGGTAGGACTGTGTGTGTTCATAGGCATCCAAGCGAAGGGAGGAGATGCGTAATGATTTCTAGATGTTCAGTAAGGACAGGAGGTGTGACTGGTGCTAACTGCCATCTGAGGCCACAGTGAATCCCAGGCACCACAAAAAAGAAAAGAAAAGAAAAGAAAAGACCCATGGTGTATTTAGTTCAGGCAAGCAGAGGGGCACTCATCTCTGTGTGCTCTTTACAGTTCCTCTCAACTCTAATTGGCCTGCCCAGCTATTGTTCCTGTTTATCCAATGAGAAGACCGAGATTCACTGGGCTCTCTCTGGTAGCAGCAGCAGCCTCGCCCAATGCTTCTCTGCCCCCTAGTGGCCGCCGCCATGCACTGCCAGCCTTCTTTATGCCTTTGTTCTCTTAAGCAGCCTGAGCTTGGACAGCTGAGTGGGAGGGCATGGTCCTGGGTATTTGGAAACTCAGGGAAGTGATTGGAGAAGGAGCTAAANGCAGAGACGCTCAGATNTGNGCTTTGGTTCAGCTTCTTCTGGAAACTGGCAAAAGTATGTCCCAGAGCATCCCAAAACGATGTTGGGCGTGCCTCCGATCCCATCCTCTGACCTTCTTGTCCTTAAGTCCCCCGAGCTTCTCCGCAGGGACTACACAAAGAAATCAGTTTTCCCGCAGGACTTGGAGGAGGAAGCGGTGATTGGGAGNTAGGGGAGCAGTCAGGACTAAGGGAGAGAATGGGAGAGAAGACTGACAAAATATCGCGTCTTTCCCAGAGTGGTGTGTCATGAAAGCAGAAGGGGGCTGGCTGTTCAAGCAACAAAGGCATTGGCAAGTGGGAGGAGGGACAGACTGCTTGTGGACGTTGTACATCGTGGTGCGGAGCCTAGTGCGCACCACGATGTACAACGTCCCCTCAGCTTATCACACAGCCAGGGGTTCAACCAGATCCAGCTGGAGGTNANGTGGGCTTCNTAAACTTCGTAATCAGCATGTTNGACAGGAGCCCTTGTNAGTGTGATAAGTGCTATGACTTAAGTCATGTCAACTTAGAGAGAAAGGGTTTATTCTGGCTCACGGTTCAAAGGGACAGTCTGTTGTCCCTATGAACCCACTTCGCTTTCAGTAGTCAAGATAACGCTCCGCCGCTTGCTCAGCAGCCCTACGCACAGGTAAAGCTAGATTCTGTCACACTGACAATGAATACTGACAGGAGACCCTTGCTTGCTTTCTGGCCCAAATTCCCAATCCCTTCATCTGCATTCTGCTCATACCTTCTCNGACCTGTATATGACCTCTGTCACTTTCAGTCCCTTCTACGGACATGGCCCTAGGTCACCCTCTCAACCTCCAGTCCTCCCACCTCGTCTCCCAGTAAGAAACTCCCAGGATATAACCTTGTCAACCAGTCCTCTTTATGCATCCTCTGGCCTGTGTCGCCGTACGTGCCATGTGTGACTAGGCTAAGGAAGAATACAAGTCTGGGAGACTGATGTCTACTCCCGGGATTTGGTGAGGTTGCCTGGAGTGAACATTTCAGTTTGTCAGTCAGGATGAAGCAGCGTGGAGCAACGAGGCTGTGAGGAACCAGAAGGTTCCTTCCAGAGCAAGTCCTGTCAGTCTCAGGAGGACCCCAATGGCTCCATGCTTAGATGCTTCCCAGCTCCAGACCTTCAGTCCCGGGCTCCCTCCTCTTTCACATTAGAGTTTCTTCTCTTACCATTCAGTCAGCCACAGCTCCTCGAATCTCAGTTCCCTCCTCTGTATAATGATGAGAGCGTGACGTGCTCTGGATTGTGGGCGTTCTGTTAACTTCTAGCTTACTCTCTGTGCAGTAATCCAGGTAAGACATAGGAAGACATGAGGGTAGCCTGATGTGACCAGACAGGCCAGATCAATCTCTGTCTGTCTCTGCGTCTTCTCTCTCTCTCTCTCTCTCTCTCTGTTTTTGTTTTGAGACAGGGTTTCTCTATGCAGCACTGGCCACTCTGGAACTCGATCTATAGACCAGGCTGGCCTGGAATTCACAAAGATCTGTCAAGATCTGTCTGCCTCTGCCTCCCAAGCATGTGTCACTGGTGCCTGGCTCTGTACTGATTGCTTAACCCTCAATTCTCCAGAATGTGACCGCATTCAAAGACAAGACATTTTCTTAAGTACTTAAAGCCAAAATGAGGCCATATGAGTGGGCTTGTTTAAAGCCAGTATAGCTGGTGTGTTTAGGAGTGAGGAGGACACAGACGTGTCCAGAGGAAAGATCTTTGTGAGGATGCAGGACAAAAACCCTTTACAGAAGACTTGGAGAGGCTGCATCTTGGACTTCTGACCTCTACAATAGTGACAACATTAATTTCTGCCATTTAAGTCACTGAACTACACACTGGGTTAACTGCAGTGGAAAGATTTAATAGA
>NC_034603.1:30643001-30644024 GCF_900095145.1 Mus pahari | reverse complement strand
GGGCTCTGCTGAGGGACCTCACTGACACCCTGAAGGACCCCAGCAAGTTCCCCAATGTCACATGGATTGACCTGGGCAACAATGTGGACATCTTCTCACTACCCCAGCCCTTCCTGCTCAGCCTAAGGAAGCGCTCTCCAAAACAGGGCCACCTACCAACCATCCTAGAGCTGGGTGAGGGGCCAGGTACTGGGGAAGAAGCCAGGGAAGGTACTGGTCAGCAGGACCCTACAGGGAGTCCTGTGCCACCTGCCAGGGGCCAGGAGAGTAGAGAGTCTGTGATTCAGACATGACACGGAAATAGGGGTCCTAACCAGGGAGTCCTCTTGGATGGCCAAGACAGGCTAGGGGTCCCTCCAGACCAGATTGTCTGGACAGCCCTACCCAGCTCTCACCAGGATGAGATCGGAATACTTGTCCTCAGACCCAACTCCCAGTACTTGCTCAAGGGGCTCAGATGTCTCCCGCTGTCCTCCTAGACCAGTGCATCTGGACCAAAAATTCTTTACTGGGCCCACTTACAATTTACACAGGCACCTACTTCCCAAGGCCTTCTTGAAGGCAGTATGTTTCAAAATACCAAGTGTGGAAAATCCAGTTTAAAAGCCACAGACCTTTTATTGGCTGGCAATCTTACTGTGTAGGGGCAGTACTGTGCCTAGCTCCCTTACCCACCAACCAGCACAACTTTTCCTACCAGCTGTTTCAGGCCCTTCTCCCATAATCTAGTCCCTGTATTGGCTTCTCAAAAACACCCTTAAACAATCCTAGTCCCTAACTCAAACCCAAGAGAACTGTTCTGAACTCAGTTGTGGGGAAACAGCCTTACAAGCCAGGAAAGCAAACTAGTTTACAGGATCTGCACAAGATGGCANCTTTGCATGGTACTGCACAACCGCAGCCNGGACAGGAATTGAGTGTGGGTGCCTTACATGCTTTGGAATCTTTGCCCAAGTCTTAGGTTGTACAAACAGCCTAGACTGACCAGAAGTTTACAGTGCTAAAGCTGGACCGTCTAACACC
>NC_034603.1:30638939-30639951 GCF_900095145.1 Mus pahari | reverse complement strand
GCGCCTGCGTGGTGGGTTAAGCGCGGAATCGACTTCCTTTCCGCGGATTTCCGGTCCTTGTGGTCGTCCGTGAATTCTTAGTCCTTTGTAAACGCGTGTAGAATGTCAAATGTGTAGGCAGACCTGACAGTGCAGGCCTGTAACCGTAATCGATTAGGAACCCGAAGCAAGAATTCGAGTCCAGCCTGGGCAATGTGGAGGCAGCAGAATCAGAAGTTCAAGGTAACCTTCAGCTATGAGGTCAGCCTAGGGGACGTGAACCTGTAATCCTAGCACTCCGAAGACTAGAGTCCGGTTCTTATGAGTTCAAGACCAACCTGGTCTACAGGATGAAATCCTGTCTCAAAACACCACAGTGCAAAGTCTGTTGAGCTACTACATATGATATGCTGGGTTCTACCCAGCAACGCACACATCAGTGCTTGCATGCACTTCTTTTTTTTTCTTTTTTTGGTTTTTCGAGACAGGGTTTCTCTGTGTAGCCTTGGCTGTCCTGGAACTCACTTTGTAGACCAGGCTGACCCCGAACTCAGAGATCCGCCTGTCTCTGCCTCCCAAGTGCTGGGATTAAACGCGTGTGCCACCACGCCCGGCCACTGCATGCACTTCTTATGCAAACGCTGAAGAGGCAACTCATTTTGACAAAAGAGACAGGTGGTCGTGAGACTGCAATATGGGTGGTCTGAGGAATAAACAGAATTTTATGGAGGGAGGGAAGTCCAGGCCATAACATTCTTTTTTTTGTTTTTCTCTCGAGATAGGGTTTCTCTGTATAGCCCTGGCTGTCCTGGAACTCACTTTGTAAATCAGGCTGGCCTCGAACTCAGAGATCCGCCTGCCTCTGCCTCCCAAGTGCTGGGATTAAAGGTGTGGGCCACCACGCCCAGCAGGCCAAAACATTCTTAAAGAGAATAAGATAATTTCTCTTGGAGCCAAATATGCTTGACCATGGCCAGGAACACAAGATNCATGGCTCCCCGAATACCATGTTCTACATTGCAAGTGTCTTGGG
>NC_034603.1:30634610-30636836 GCF_900095145.1 Mus pahari | reverse complement strand
CGAACAGGGAGCTAGTTGCATTATTTTTTCTGTGGCGCATGAGGCCCTGATTCTCTCAGAATCTCAGTTTCCCCATCTGGTAACTGTTAACACCAGGACACTCCAAGCCCTGGCCTAACCATGTGACCCTGGACCTGCGTTGCCAGGACAACGACCCTCAATCCCACAACTCACCTAGCTAAGTCCCCACCCTCATTGGTGTGACGTCATTCTCGTCATTCTCCCTATAAATGAGGGGATCATCCCCTCCTCACTCTCTTCTCTTCTCTTCCCCCTTTCCCCTCTTCTTCTTCTCTTCTCTTTCTCCTTCTCCTCTTTCTCTCCTCTTCTCTGCTCTTCTCTTCTACTCACTTCGCCGCTCCCCCCAATCCCTGCTTAATAAACCTTTCTCACAGGGAATCACCTTGGTGTGGTCAGCTGTTTGGTTTATCCACCCAAAACATAAAAGTAACTAAGAGAAAAACACTTCACATGAGGCTTGGGAAGTCAACATGTCAGAGGTGCTCCATAGAGATTCGTGCATGTGTATGCACTTATATCACCTCTCCCACTTCACCAATGCCCCCTCCCCCAACACACACAACAGGACATCCCACACCCTGTAGGGGAGGGGTTGATAACTGAAATCTAGTTCCTTATTTGTTTCTTTTCTTTCTTTTTTGGTTTTTAGAGAAAGGATTTCTCTGTGTAGCACTGGCTGACCTGGAACTGGCTCTGTAGACCAGGCTGGCCTGGAACTCAGAAATCTGCCTGCCTCTGCCTCCCATGTGCTGGGATTAAAGGCGTGCGCTACCATGACCGGCTAGTTGTTTCTTGATCATATCAATAGAGCCGGCAGAAGCCAATCACTGGGCAAAGGATAAGATGGGATTTCCGTGACAGAGAGGACTGGGGATTCAGACCGGGCTGTGGAGCAGATAGGAAGTAGCAGACATGTAACCCTTGGGAACCAATAGTTTGTAGCCTCCACAGCCAGGAGGGTGGGNCAAGAGATTCTTCACCCAACAGTTGTTATCTGGCTGGTTTTAAAATATTAAGGCTGCCTGGTGTTTTCCATCCACGATGACTCAGGTGGGCAGGAGAAAGGGCACTGCCGCTGGGCGGTCATTAGAGGTTTGGTAGCCATGGGAGCTAGGTGAGACAGCCATTGCTGGCACCAGGCAGGGAACAAGTATGCATTTTTAAATTGCACGAAACAAGACCCCACTTGAGGATAAACGTGGAAATGGCCCCAAGGACAGCAAAAACTGAGTAGCAGAGCTCAATCTCCATGGAAAGGCTCTCCCTGGCCAAAACTTTCACATTTCTTTGCCCAAGTAAGACACACATAGCTAGCTAATACTTCAGTGCTGAGATGAAGGGCTGTCTGTCACATTAGGTCCTGCAAGCTTTCTTGCCTCCTCCGTGTTATCAATTCATACTTTCCATATGTGGGTCTCAGGAGGGACCTTTCCCTTTTTCTCTGATGGGTTTGTACTGCATAGCCCTCCAAGTAATAGCCAGCCATTCAAGACATGCTTGATGTTCAACCATAGTAACTCACACCTAAAATCCCTGCACTCACGAAACCGAGGCAGTGGGATTGCTGTGAGTTGGAAGCCAGTTGGTGGTAGATAGTGAGACTTTGTCTCAATGATAATGCCAAGGGATCATGGTAAGTGGCTCAAAATGAACACCTACTGCAATCCAGGTACTGTCTGGATGCTTCACACAGCTTACCTGATCCTCACAACAACCCTAATGAAGGAATGAATGGCTACAACCTATTGGCTACAACCTGCCAGCAGGTTGGTCCCGCTGGGCTGATTCCCTGTGATTGGATGCTGAGCCCTCCTGACCCAGCATGGGCTTTTCCAGCACTGTGGTGTTGATATCTTTAGGGGCTTTGGGATTTCGGACCTCCCGGCTCAAGCTGTAGGTAAATGAGAAGAGGGGTCTCAGTCTAGGAGGACACCAGGCAGCCTGTAGGGTGGGTGGGGGAACAAGAAAGGAGTATTTGGACTGTCAAGATGACTCCGTGAGTAACAGTGAGTGCTGCTGCTGTAAGCATGAGGACCTGTGTTTGAATCTCTTGCACCCATGCAGAAAGGTAAGCATAGGGCTTGCAAAGATGGCTCATCGGGTAAAGGTGTTTGCTTCCAAATCTGGTAACCTGAATTTGGTCNTCAAGTTCCACTAGATGGAAAAAGACAACCTCCTTCCAATAAGTTGTCTTCTGACACACAC
>NC_034603.1:30631474-30632583 GCF_900095145.1 Mus pahari | reverse complement strand
ACAAACAAACAAAAAACCTGTTACTTATTATGTTTATTTCATCTTGACCTTTATAATATCCCCTCATTCTGGACACTGGCAATATGTGACCATGGACTACACCTGTGAAGCAGCTCCAAAATAAAACTTAGATGCTCCTACGGTGCTTGGGAAAAACCAGAGAGTTGGGTAATGCTTCCTCTTCCTGCCAAAAGTACTTTCAAGCAAATCAGGTTTAAACATCAAAAATAAAACTGTAGAGGCTGGAGATGTGACGTGGTGGTTAAAAGCACTTGCTACTCTTGCAAAGGACCCTGCTTCAGTTCCCAGCACCCACACAGTGGTTCACAACCACCTGTAACTCCAGTTCAAGGGGAGCCAGTACCCTCTTCTGGTCTCCACAGGCACCATGGACACACGTGATGCACATACATACATGCCGGCAAATCACCCACACACGTAAAGTAAATAAATCCAAGTCAATTCTTAAATAAATTCAAAATAAATAAGAGTGCCAGGTATGATGATGCACGCCTGTAATTCCCGCAGCAGGGTAGCCGAGAGGCCAGAGCAAGGCACTAAATGAGCAAAGGCCTGTGCTTGCTATCCATCCCGGTGACCTGAGCTTGATCCCTGGAACCCACGTGGTGGAAGAAGAGAACCATGTCCTGCAAGTCATCATCTGACTTCCACATACATGCTATGACATGTGCTCATATGTATAATGTGCACACATGATAAATGTAAATAGAGTTCCCGTTCAACTTAGGCTGATAAGACCCTGTCTCAAAGCAAACNAACAGAAAAAGAAAAAAGTCACAAAAGTCTGGAAGGAAAAAATATATGTGTATGTTATATGTAATGATAGCATACATAATCATGTAATTACAGGGCATACAGTATAAGCTACATATTGTAATGGCCAATCTTCTCAACAGGATCTGGAACTGATGGAGAGATGAGTATNTGGGCATGTGTGAGTAGTTATTTCGATTAGGTCAATAGAGATGGAAAGACACATTTTACATGTGGCCGTCCCCATCCTTTGGCTGGGACCCTGGGCTGAACAAAGAGAAAGTAAGCTGAGCATGAACGCTCGTCTCTCTCTGCTTCCTGACCACAGATGGCAG
>NC_034603.1:30624107-30625240 GCF_900095145.1 Mus pahari | reverse complement strand
GAATAAGTGACCACTGAGTACTCTACCCTACACAGGATGTTTCTACTACCCCATCCCAGGCTCAGGGAACATTCCAGAAGAAGAGGTTGGAAATAATGTTAGCCAGAAGATGGGGAAAGGGCTGAAAAATGATGTCTTCTGTGCATAACACAGCAGTCGAAATCCTGATCTTATAGCCGGCACTGGTGGTGCTGTCCTAGGCCTGCACAAGACTGAGCCTGTCAACAGCTAACCATAGTTTGGGAAGGACTCATCCTACTGAACTATTATCTACTAGCACATTCTTGGAGGGAGGCGGTCATTGCCACCCTGTGAGCCTGTCAGGTCCCCCTGGATGGTTTGAAACCTATGATCACACAGGTGGCNCCGGTGACACTCAGTTAAACAAGACAAAAACAAAAAGAATTGAATGTGAAAAGGGAGTGTGAGGGGATGAGTGGGAGGGACCAGGGATGCCTGTATGCATTGCCTGCCTGAGTCCTGCTGCAGCCAAGAGAGGCAGTACAGGGATGGTGCTCACCTCAATTTTACCTTCCTTGGCGGCCAACTTCAGGGGTGTGAGGCCTTGATGGTTGCAGATGTCCTCAAGCTGCACAGTGGGGCATAAGCGGGCCCCCACTTGGAGAAGGCTGTCGTACATCTGGACCACCAGTTCACTGTTCTTGGGCGTGTTGTCCGCAATCATTACCAGGGCATGTAGGACTGTGTTGCCCAGGGAGTCGGTGGCCTCCAGGCTGGCAGGCTGGTGTGGGTTCTCCANGAGGTAGGTCACCACGTCCCACTGCTTGGTGCACGCAGCCAGAGAAAGAGGTAGCTCTCCTGTGGAGCAAGAGGGAAGCTTGAGCCAGGCAGTGGTGGCACACACCTTTAATCCCAGCACTTGGGTGGCTGAGGTAAGTAGATTTCTGAGTTCGAGGCCAGCCTGATCTATGGAGTGAGTTCCAGGACAGCCAGGGCTATACAGAAAAACCCTGTCTAGAAAAACAAAACAAAACAACAACAACAACAAAAAAAAGATTTTTTTGAGGGCTGCAGAGATAGCTTAGCAGGTAAGAGCACTGACTGCTCTTCCAAAGGTCCTGAGTTCAAATCCCAGCAACCACATGGTGGCTCACAACCATCTGTAATGGGAC
>NC_034603.1:30614258-30615310 GCF_900095145.1 Mus pahari | reverse complement strand
TATGTCCTGTCTGCTCTGTAGTACAAGCTGTCTCACCTGCTAGGAGCAACAAGCAACACACACACACACACACACACACACACACACACACACACATGTGCTCACACACGCAGCAGCAGCAGCAGCAACAGCATCGCCATCATGGCCACATACCTTAGTTCTAAGCATTTTCTGCTTGTGGTTGTGTTTCTTTGTTGGTTTTATAGTGCTTGAACGTGGGCATGGCAGGCCAGCCTCTACCACATCTTCCTGTTCTACTTTCGATATTTAAACATCACTTCCTCTCAGTAGAGCTAGAGCCTAAACTGGGGGACGGGGCCCTAGAAATGTGACCCTAAGACACCTACCTTGCCCCTGGCAGAGGGTGATATGTACTGTGTTCCCTGCCCCCCATAGTAACATACTTAGCCATCCACTGTTGCTAAAAGGTGCTTAGGACTACAAGGGCAGCTTGATGCCAGCACTTCTGTTTAGCTGTGCACAGCCCAAGAGGTGACTCCTGGCAGCAGGAACTGAGCCACGGATATGCATGTAAGCAATCAGCTTCATAAATGTTTAAATCTATGCTTAAAATCTCCTTTAACAAACTCTGTTTTAAAAGCAGTTACTTCATATTAGCTTGTCTTGAAATTAGTTTCCTGTGGTGAAGATAAGCCTCCAGCTTCGCCTGAGTGCGGTGAAGCCTCTGAAAGAGAATTCTTGAGGCGACTGAGGGCAGCGGAATGGGAAATAGAATTTTTTATTTTTATTTTTATTTTTTATTTATTTTTTTATTTTTTATTTTTATTTTTTTTATTTTTTTTGGTTTTTCGAGACAGGGTTTCTCCATGTAGCCCTGGCTGTCCTGGAACTCACTCTGTAGACCAGGCTGACCTGGAACCCAAAAATCCACCTGCCTCTGCCTCCCAAGTGCTGGGATTAAAGGCATGCGTCACCACTGCCAGGCTGAATTTTTAAAATCTTAGTGCTGTGGCTTTACATTTAAAATAAAGCCAGTAGCCGGGCGTGGTGGCGCATGCCTTTAATCCCAGCACTTGGGAGGCAGAGGCAGG
>NC_034603.1:30609712-30611837 GCF_900095145.1 Mus pahari | reverse complement strand
AGATGGTTGTGAGCCACCATGTGGTTGCTGGGATTTGAACTCAGGACCTTTGGAAGAGCAGTCAGTGCTCTTAACCACTGAGCCATCTCTCCAGCCCTCATGTATGACTCTTAAAGCAAGCTTATTTCACAGATGCTGCTGCTGAAGGTAGGCAAGTGTAGACCACATGGGTGGGAACTGAGGAAGAAAAGATTTAAACCCAGAGCCACACCCTTGACACTTATGCTTTCCAGGAGATGGGCATGCACTCTTGATGTACCCACAGCTTCCAAGGCTGCTTATTAACCATGAAATACACAGCAAAGCTTTAAATGCCATGGAGGACAGAAGGCATCACTGTTCTCCTGAAGTAAAACTGGAGACCATCGAGAACAATGAAAATTGAGCAATAGGGGCTAAAGAGATGACTTAGCAGCTAAGAGTGGGAACTGTGCTTGCAGAAGACCCAAGCCATGGGCACTTCACAATTACCTGTAACTCTGATCCGATTCCTTCTTCTAGATTCCATGGATACCTGCACTCTAACATGCAAACCAAACAGTCACAGACACATGATTAAAAATAAAAATAAGGGGGCTAGAGAGATGGCTTAGGGGTTAAGAGCACTGACTGCCCTTACAGAAGACCCAAGTTTGATTCCTGGCACCTACTTGTAGACTCACAGATGGCGGTAACTCTAATTCAAGGCGATCTGACAGTTTCTGGTCTCTGCAGGCTCCAGATGTGCGTTCACTCATTCACACAAACAAAAATAAATAAAAAAATTAAAATAAAAAATTAAAGGGGTTGGGGGGGGAGGCCTGGAGAGATGGCTCAGTGGCTAAGAGCACCAACTGCTCTTTCAGAGGTCCTGAGTTCAATTCCCAGCAACTGCATGCATGGTGGCTCACAACCATCTGTAATAAAATCTAATGCCCTCTTCTGGTGGGTCTAAAGATACCACCAGTGTACTCACATAAATAAATAAATAAATAAATAAATAAATAAATAAATAAATAAATAAATAAAATAAGAAGAAGAAGAAGGAGGAAAAAAAAAAGAAGCTGGGTGTTATTAATCCCAACCTCAGGAGCAGAGGCACACAGTGAGTTCGAGGCCAGCCAGTCCAGGACAGCTAGAGTTCTGTTACACAAAGAAACCCTGTCTCAAAAAACCAAAATAAAATAATAAAAAACAAAAATAAATCTTTTAAAAAATGAAAACTGAGGGGCTAAAGTGATAGGCTCAGTGGTTTAAGAGCACTGGTTGCTCGTGAAGATAAACCAGGTTTAATTTCTCGCACCCACACGGTGGCTCATAACCATCTACAGTTCAAGTTCCAACATGGTCTTCTGGCCTCCATAGCCACCAGGTGTACACGTGGTCATAGACTTGCATACAGGCACTCATCATAAGATAAATTCTATTAGATGACAACTGAAAAAAAAAAAACAAAACCCAACCGGGAAGAGAGAACTGCTGTGAGTTGAAGGCCAATCTGGGTCAGACAGCGAGTTCCAGGCTGACTTGGAGCACAGTGTGAGATCTGCTCTCAAACAAAGAAGAAAGACCTAATTTCGCTTACAGAAAGTCATTGGCAAGGATCTGGGGGGTGATAAAAATGTCCTTCTTCTCTGGAAGATTAAAAATAGACTTAAGATGTGACCCAGAGGGAGCTGGAGAGATGGCTCAGTGGTTAAGAGCATGAAACAATATTTCTCTTATATAGGGATATTTTCAAATGAGAATTTTCAAATAGCATTGAATCCTGCTTAAGGCCAAGTATATATGGCCTTTCTCTTTTCCCAGTAGTAAACATGTAATTTTCTAGGAATTGCACAAGAAACCTCATTTGTAATAGAAGGCGTATCATAGCTCCTTTGTGCAACCTATATGACCCATGATTTTGTCTTAGCAGATTGGAATTCAAGGCTCCTCTATAGTTATTCTGTAATCTTACTGAAAAGAGGGAAAGAGAGCTCGGCATGGTGGTGCATGCCTTGAGCCCTAGCACTTAGGAGGCAGAAGCAGGTGGATCACTGAGCTAGAGGCCAACCTGGTCTACAGAAGGAGTTTCAGGACAGACAGCCAGGGCTACAGAGAGAAACTGTCTTTTTTTTTTTTTTTTTTTTTTAATATTTATTTA
>NC_034603.1:30606685-30609519 GCF_900095145.1 Mus pahari | reverse complement strand
GAGAGAGAGAGAGAGAGAGAGAGAGAGAGAGAGAGAGAGAGAGAGAGAGAAGAGGTGGGAATAAAGAAAAGAAATAGGGGAAAGCGATCAAAGGGGATTCTTTAGAAACTTGTTAACCAACAACATCCCAAAAGCTTCCAAAATCCTCCATACATGTTAAGATACTTAAGTGAGACCTCCTTAAAGACGCTTTGACCCATGCTTTTGGGTGGATGTTACTCTTCCCTCTCTTTCTATTAACAACTGCATTTAAATCTGTGTTTTTATTTTAGCCGGTTATAGTGGTGTACACTTTTAATCCCGGCATGCTGGAGACAGAGGAAACGGATTTCTGTGAATTCAAGGCTAGCCATGATGAGTTACAGTTCAGCCAGGGCTCCATAGAAGACCCTGGCCCCCAAACAAACAAACAAGCAAATACCAAAACAACAAACAAAGAACTTTAGTGAACTCTAATTCTTGTTTTGTATTTTTTTAAGATTTACTTATAATAATAATAATAATAATAATAATAAAAAGTTGTAGTTCCAGGACAGCCAGGGCTACACAGAGAAACCCTGTCTCGGAAAAAAAAAAAAAGATTTACTTATTATATTTATATGAGTATACTGTAGCTGCTTTTAGATGTACCAGAAGAGGGCAACAGATCCTTTTACAGATGGTTGCTGGGAATTGAACTCAGGACCTTTGAAAGAGCAGTCAGTGCTCTCAACTACTGAGCCATCTCTCCAGCCTTTGTTTTGTATTCTCTTGTCCTGAAATTATTTTCTGTTGGGAAACTAAGGATCTGGCTCCATCTGAGTGGAAGTCTATGAAGGTCTATGAAATGGAGGTCTATGAAGGTCTATGAAGTGGAGGTCTATGAAGGTCTATGAAGTGGAGGTCTATGAAGGTCTATGAAGTGGAGGTCTATGAAGGTCTATGAAGTGGAGGTCTTTGGGCTGTTGATGCTGCAGAGTGAGCTTTCATTCTCCTGCCCTAACACTGACAGGAGCAACCCAAATATCCACCAGTTGGTGAATGGGTATATAAAATGTGGTATACACCCACACAACTGACCAGTATTTAGCCATTAAAAAAAAAAAAAGAATGAAGTACCAATATATTTTACAACATTTTACAAACTTTTAAAACTTTGGCTCCCTAAAATGTGCCAGTCAAAACATCACAGATTACAAAACTCTTGTTTGATTGTTTTTCAGTGCCGGAGACCGAACACAGTGACCCATGACAGGCAGAGGATCTGCCAGTAAGCCACTCTGTGACTGTGATCTTGGCTGTGTGACTTTGTGAATCATATGCTTTTCACTGGTGAGCTGTGTATCAATTTTATCTTTTCTCTTTTTTTCTAAGCCCTGGGGCTGGAGAGGTGACTCAGCTGGGAACAGAGCTCTCGATTCTTGCCTGAGGAACCGGTTTGACCCTAGCACTGACAAGTAGGCTCACAACTGTCTGCAACTTTATTTAGTCCCAGAGGACTGACACTCTCTTTTGGTCTCGAGGGTATCAGAGCACAAGGTGCATATAACAAGCAGGCAAAACACTTATATACATTAAAAATAAACAAATCTTAAAAAACAAAACAGGGGGAGGGAAAATGATAGAGAGAAGCAAGGCTTCCCCAAAGCCCTCCTCCGACTCAGGTTTCAAATGCTTCTTCTGTCTCCAAATAAAGACAATCTCTCCCTCACTCTCAGAGCTGGCTGGCAGAGCTCAGTGTTAGAGGGCTTGCTGGCATAAGGAAAACTCATAACTCAGCACCCCAACTCTTCAAAACCCAAACTTCTCAAGCTGGCTTCAGTCTACGCCCTATTGTGTACACCTCTCTTCATCTCACCTGTTGTAGCTTTTTGTAAATGTTTCTTTTATCTGAATTTATTTTCACATAGATTGGTTGGTTGGTTGTAGACCAGGCTGGCCTTGAACTCATACAGTTCCACCTGCCTCTGCCTCCTGAGTGCTGGAATCAAAGACCTGCATCACCACCGCCTAGCCTTTTCGTAGATTCTTTATTCCGTTTTTTATTTTATTTTGTGGGTATGGATGTTTTGCCTGCATGCATAATGGTACGCCCTCTGTGTGCAGCAGACCCCCAACCCCCAAAGTAGAATCACAGACAGTGAGAGCTATGATGTGGGTGCTGGGAATCAAACTGAGGTCCCCTAAAAGAGCAGCCAGTGCTGTTAACCACTGAGCCATTTCTCCCACCCAATAGATTACTATGTTTTGTTTTTTAAAATAAAGTATGAATGCTCATACAAATGTGTATCGTAGCAGGGCAGTGGTGGCACAGGCCTTTAATCCCAGTACTTGGGAGGCAGAGGCAGGCAGATTTCTGAGTTCGAGGCCAGCCTGGTCTACAGAGTGAGTTCCAGGACAGTCAGAGCTACAGAGAAACCGTGTCTTGAAAAACAAAAACGAAAAATGTATCATATTTATCTTCTGGAGAGGAAATAAATGTCAGAGACAAAGGGCAACTTCCTTACAGCAGTGTTTTCTAAACTGCTTGAAATCACTGTCATTGGATTTATGTGGGAGAGAGAGAATGTCACTGGGCTTTAGAAGAAGGAAATATGAGGCCACTGAGAGTCCTAGGGAGGAGGGTAACAAGCCAGGACCTGCACTTACTGGCTTTAATTTTCTTTGTATCAGTTCCCAAACTTGCTTAGAGCCAGAGGCAAGGCTGTGTCTATAGGCCAAATGGAGCTTTTTAAAGCTGAATGTCTGATACTGACAGAAAGAAAGAAAGAAAGAAAGAAAGAAAGAAAGAAAGAAAGAAAGAAAGAAAGAAAGAAGAGGGGAGGGGAGAGGAGAGGAGAGGAGAGGAGAGGAGA
>NC_034603.1:30601795-30602905 GCF_900095145.1 Mus pahari | reverse complement strand
CAGCAACCACATGGTGGCTCACAACCATCTGTAACAAGATCTGCTTTCCTCTCCTGGTCTCTGAAGACAGCTACAGTGTACTTACATATAATAAATAAAATTAAATTTAAAAAAAAAAAACCTTGCCAATGTAAATCAAAGAATTTTAAATAATTCATCTACCTATCTAATTATATACCATTTTAATTAATTAATTAATTAATATTTGATTTTCGAGACAGAATTTCTTAGTGTAACCAGCCCTGGCTGTCCTGGACTTACTTTGTAGATAAGGCTGGCCTCGAACTCACAGAGATCCACCTGCCTCTGCTTNCCAGGTGCTGGGATTAAAGGCTTGAGCCACCATACCTGGCTTGTATACCACTTATTAGAGATGACAGCTAATCAAATACCAAGATGGAGGTGCCTGCTTATTTCTGCATGAAGAACTAAACCTTCGCTGGATTTTCGAGGCTGCAGGATGTGGAGCATTTTCAACTTTATTTGGGGTGATTCATATTTTGGTATTGTATGATTGTCAAAGCTAAGAACATGGCTTCCTATAAATATAGAGTATAAGAGACGATAAAAAGATGTCTTAAGGTCATTTCAAAAATGGTTGGAAATTCTAATTCCAAGTCAAAATTCATTTAATGATTTTAAGATGAAACATATATATAGTCAGCAGAGACCAGGAATGGAGGTGAATTGGTGAGTGCTTGCTGACGCCTTCAAAATAATGAGGGCGGTGCAACTCAATTGGTAAAGTTTTTGCCTAGCATTCATGAAGCCCTGTGTTCAGTCCCCAGCATAGCATAAAACCAGATATGATGAAACATACATCATCTCAGCTACTCTAGACGGAAGGTAAGAAGACAAAAAAATTCAAGGCCTACCTGGGCTACAGAGTAATTTCTAGTCCAGCCTGAGTAGTTTAGGAAAACTATTGAAAAACAAAAAGTTGCCAAAGGCCTAGACCTTCACTCCTCATTTCTGTATTGGTCAGAGTCCTCTAAAGAAACAGAACTGGCCGGATGGTGGTGGCGCACGCCTTTAATCCCAGCACTCGGGAGGCAGAGGCAGGCAGATTTCTGAGTTCAAGGCCAGCCTGGTCTACAAAGTGAGTTCCAG
>NC_034603.1:30598265-30601665 GCF_900095145.1 Mus pahari | reverse complement strand
GGCCAGCCTGGTCTACAAAGTGAGTTCCAGGACAGCCAGGGCTACACAGAGAAACCCTGTCTCAAAAAAAAAAAAAAAAAAAAAAAAAAAAACAAGAACAAAAACAAAAACAAAAACAAAAACAAAACAAAAGAAACAGAACTGATAGAGTGAATCCCACTGGATTTACTGTCAAGACTACAGAGACTACAGGCAGAACTCTATTAATCGCCTGCCTTCCATAAGCCCCAATTTTAACCCAAGGGCTATGAAGTTTCTTGGGGTCTCCTGGAATCAGTATTAATTCAGAACTAATGTCCAGTAGGCCCCAGGAAGTCTAATTGTTTTCTTTTCCTCAATGTACATTTTTCCCTTGTAAAATGTGTGCTCCTCTAGAGAAGGATGGAAAAAAGGCTAACCGTAAAACTCTTAGGTGTTTTGGCAAGGTCTTTTCTTTGTTCAGGGACTTCTGGGTCTGTGAACTGACTCAAATCTGAAAACTGGTTGATGGGCTGGGATTACCTATGATTCACTTATTTCATTTATTCGAAGGTTTTTCTGTTACACCAAGTAGACACAAACTTAGTAGGCTTGGGACTAGAGATGGGTCAGCAGTTAGAGCACCAACTGCTCTTACAGAGGATCTAGGTTCAGTTCCTAGTACTCACATGGTAGCTCACAGCTGCCTGCATCTCCAGTTCCAGAGGATTCAATGGCTTCTGGCTTCTATACACAGTAGGCATGCATGTGGTACACATACATCTATGCAGGGAAAAACCTTCACGTATGTGAAATAATATAGATTTTAAAATATTTTTAGGGGGCTGGTGAGATGGCTCAATGGGTAAGAGCACCCAACTGCTCTTCTGAAGGTCTGGAGTTCAAATCCCAGCAACCACATAGTGGCTCACAACCATCCGTAACAAGATCTGACGCCCTCTTCTGGAGTGTCTGAGGACAGCTACAGTGTACTTACATATAATAAATAGATAAATCTTTAAAATATTTTTAGGGCTTGAGAGATGGCTCAGTGGTTAAGAGGACTGACTGGTCTTCCAGAGGTCCTGAGTTAAATTCCCAACAACCACATGGTGGCTCACAACCGTCTGTAATGGGATCCAATGCCCTCTTCTGGTGTGTCTGAAAATAGCTACAGTGTACTCATATAGAAAAAAATAAATAAATCTAAAAAATATATTTTTTTAATGGCAGCATATGGTGGTGTATGCCTTTAATTCCAGTACTCTAGAGGCAGAGGCAGAGGCAGAGGCAGGAAGATTTGAGTTTGAGACCAGCCTGGTCTATATAGCTAGTTTCAGGACAGCCTCTGCCTTAAAACAAACAAACAAACAAACAAAAAACCATCACCAGCAATAAAAATCCTTAGCAGGCTTCTTATCTATTTTATTCCTAAAAACACCATGACTGGTTGGCCAGTACCAAAGGGGCCATACCGGTTAGGTCATTACAGACCCTGCTTTGCCTATGCTACCCATTCCCATGACTAACGACACTCACCTTGCCTTTGACATCTCAGTGCCGCCACTGGCTCTGATACTACAGAGCCCAGGCAAGCCTACTGCATTTAATTCAATCACGTAAACAGCAGCAGCATTTCCAACCCTAGGGTCTTGCCATCCTAATAGCACCTTCTTACCCCTTATGGTTGGTTTGGGAGCTGGGACCACCGTGCTGGAAGCTGAGCCTGCGCTCTCATGGAGTGGTTTGGGCTCTTAACTGCTAAACCTTTTCTCCACTGTCTTCTTCATTCCTCTTCTTTTGTTTTTGTTTCGTTCGTTTATTTGTTTTGTTTTTGAGACAGTGTCTCAGCCAGCAGATTTTTTAAGGAGAAGGAAGGAGGTAGGGAACCAAGGGAGTTAATCACTCTGGTGCTCCATCTTGGCCCTCTTATAAGGTAGTCGACCACACTTTTAAAATTTATCTTCTTACCTGGTCTACAGAGTGAGTTCCAGGACAGCCAAGGCTACAACAGAAAAACCCTGTCTTGAAAAACAAACAAACAAAACAAGACTTCCTTTTTCATTTTGTTTAATTTATCATCATCATCATCATCATCATCATTTTTGTGTGTACATACATGAACACACACAAATGATGGAGTGGAGCCAGAGCACGTGTATGCCAGGGCACGTGAGTGGAGGTCAGATAACTCTGTTGAGTCCGTTCTCTTCTACCCTTATGTGGGTACCTGGGATCAAAAGCACCTTTATCAGCTAAGCTATCTATCTGGTATCTCTGTTATTTTTGAAGTTGTTCTTTTTCATCCACCCTATGTGGCCTGTGATGTCTGTAACTTTCTTGTTATCATTCCTTGCACTCTTTCCTCATTTTGTGGATGTTTGGGATCAAGCACTTACAACAATTTATGTTAGAGCATGCTGGTATTTACCCTGTATTCCTCCAGGGCCATCTGGGTAGGCAGGGGGTTAACTCAGAACAAACCAATCATTAACAGTCCCTGTGTGATAAGCTAGTAATAACATGAGTTCTTAGATTACTTTTTATGAGTTGGCACACAAACACATCTTTTTAAAAATTAATTTTTTATGAGTGTTTTGACTGTTGCCCAGGGAGATCAGAAGAAGGTGATAGATCCCCTCGTGAAACTGGAACTACAGACAGTTTTAAGCCACCACGTAGGTACTGGGAATTGAACCTTTGGAAGAGCAGTCAGTGCTCCTAACCAGTAAACCATCTCTCCAGCTGCCTGTCTGGAACTCTCTTTTACAGAGTTCAGGAGCGGGAAGGGTTTAGTTGTTAGGGGGCTTAATTTCAACATTCTCTCTCCTTATTGTGCACGTACCCTCAAGCAGTTAGGTCTGGATTGGTTTACTACCATCCATACTGGGAAGTATCAGGAATATGTCTGAATAGAAACTATCCAAATTTGATCATCCTCAAGAAGAGAAAACTTGTTCCATCATTTGGGGTAGGGTACAGCTGGATGCAGGTGGAAGCACTGGGTGGCTAACAATTTGCTAGGTTCCTTATTCAGGGAGGGCATGTATACAGCTCAGTGAGCCCAAGTTAGGGTTTCATGTTGCTAGCAGGTCGCTAGGTATACTGTTTGATGTGGAGTGTATAGACACAATGCATAAAGGTAGAGTTCTCAGGCTGCCAAGTGCATTATTAGAATAGGGGTATGTACATAGCCAAGGCCAAGTGGAGTCCTAGGTGGCTAAACTGTTCCCCATGCTTGCCTGCCTTCTTTTTCTTTCTCTCTCTTTCTTTCTTTCTCTCTCTCTCTCTCTCTCTCTCTCTCTCTCTCTCTCTCTCTCTCTTTTAAACTTTTTTTTTAAAGACTTATTTATTTATTATATGTAAGTACACTGTAGCTGTCTTCAGACACTCCAGAAGAGGGCGTCAGATCTTGTTACAGATGGTTGTGAGCCACCATGTG
>NC_034603.1:30590619-30597983 GCF_900095145.1 Mus pahari | reverse complement strand
GTGTGTGTGTGTGTGTGTGTGTGTGTGTGTGTGTGTGTGTGTGTGTGTATGCTCGTGTGCGTGTGTACCTGCAGAGGACTGGAGCAGGAGTTACAGGCCCTCGTGAATCTCCAGAAGGCCAGAAGTTTAGTTTTAGGACCCATACTGGGGCCCTCTGGCAGAGCAGGAAGTTCTCTTAACTGCTGAGTCATTTCTCCAGCCAACCCCCACACCCATATAATTCTTATTCTGAAAATAATATAGGTATAATTTCTTTCTTTAGAAAGAGCAGTGCTCTTGATAAGCCTTGTGTGTTGGAAATTCATTTCCTGCAGGGGGCCGTGTTCAATCAGGCAAGCATCTGTGCGCTCAGAGCTAGGGGTGGCAGGAGGTAGAGAGGGAGGGGCCTGAAAAACACTTCCCCCAAATCAGATTTTCACATTTTGCTTTCCTGGGACCAAGAACCTAGAACTCACCCCTAAAAAGGAATCAGGCCCCTGTTTATTTGGAGCGGGAGGGGAAAGTCGGCAACTGAGTGTGTCGGATATGATGCCTGACTTTTCTCAGCACAGCACAGCCCCAAGACTGCAGGGCAGCCTGGTTCCAAGCCAAGTGGGCCAGAGCAGAGGTCTGAGTCACAGAAGATGTGGAGGATAGACACTAGGACTCTCTGTCCAAGAGTCATGGGGCAGAACCCCACCACTCCATGTCATCTAAGGATCTTCATTTTCTGGTGGCTGGGCCTGACCCAGGGCCTGTATTCCTAGTGCTAATGTGTCTATTACTTCTCAACTCTGTAACTGAGCTCACTTCCTGGAAAGCCAGAGGGTAAGAAAGGCCAATTTTACTTTTGCAAATGTGAGATGTAGAGTTAAGATTCAGCTTACCACATGTTCATTTACTCAGCAAGTATCTGGCATCCAATCTCAGGAGGGCAGTGAGCTCACCATGCAGGGCTGTTAGCCTCCCTGCATTGTGTGGAGTCTCCTGAGATGGTCTGCACTCCAGTCCAACTTGACTTTATCGTGCATCTTTAGGCCCAGGCTCTTTTTTTTTTTTTTTTTTTTTTTTTTTTTTTTTTTTGGTTTTTCAAGATAGGGTGTTTCTCTGTGTAGCCCTGGCTGTCCTGGATCTCACTTTGTAGACCAGGCTGGCCTCGAACTCAGAAATCCGCAGGCTCTTTTATTTTCTATTTCCATATTAGAGGACCTGTATCAGGCACCACGCACTTCAGCCCAGTAAACAGAGTTCAGAGCTTCTCTGTGCTCCTCTAAGTGCAAGTGGAGAGGACAGTGTACAGAGAAACAGGATTGTCTTGAGTGCGTGAAATCAATCTCTCAGGGAAGGAGCCGCTTAGAGGAATTCAGCACATTACTGGAAACTCAAAAATGTCCACACCCTGAGGCCTTGTGGGTTTGCAGCAATAAGAAAGAACAACCGTGCATCAACTCCATGGCATTAGCCAAGGCCCAGAGAGGCAAAGCAGGTGTGGTGTGCCCCTGTCCTGACCTCTTCAGACTCTTCAGGCATGAATGTTGTTCCTCAGAGATTCTCTCTCCCTCCCTCTCCCCCCCCCTCTCCTTTTCTCCAGGGTTGAGGAGTTAAGAACACTTACTGCTCTTATAGAATACCTGGGTTCCGTTTCTAGCACCTACCTCAGGTGACTCAGAGCTGAAACTCCAGTTCCAGGCAATACTTGATGCCCTCTGTCCTCTGGGGGCACAGACACACGCACACACAGAGGGCACATAAACTCATGCAGGCACACACACATACATATAAATAGAAAACTCTTTACAACTCCTATTAGTCTCTGTGTGTGACACGAGCGTACATGGGAGTGCAAGACCACTCGCCCAAGCTTGTACATGCTTGCCACGTGTACAAAGAGAGGTTAGAGGATAACTTCACGAAACATCTCTTTCCTCCAATCATGGATTCCAGGATTGAACTCAGGTCCTCAGGATTGTATAGCAAGCACTTTGACAGCTAAGTTTTACTTAGCTAAGCCAACTGTTTTTTGTTTGCTTTTTTGTTATTGTTGGGTTTGTTTGTTTGTTTGTTTGTTTTTGAGACAGAATCTCAAGTATCTCAGGTTGGCCTTAAACTCTATGCTGAGAGCTGAGGATGACTTCAACCTTTCTTTCTTTCTTTCTTTCTTTCTTTCTTTCTTTCTTTCTTTCTTTCTTTATTTATTTATTTATTTATTTATTTATTTATTTATTTAGAGACAGGGTCTCTCTATGTAGTTCTAGCTGTCCTGGAACTCACTCTGTAGACCAGGCTGGCCTCAAACCCAGTGACCCAACTGCTTCTGCCTATTGAGCACTTGGGGCTAAAGTTCATTACCCTGCTCAGCATACCCAGCTTGACTTCGCACTCTATCTGCCTCTCCCTCCAAATCGGTAAGATTATAGGCAAGTAGCACTGTACCCAGTTTATTCAGTACTTGAGGCTGAACCCAGCACTCTGTGCATGTCAGCATTCTACCAAAAGCCTCGACCCACACCACCCCTCATTTTTAATTTGGAGATTCTCTCACTAAAGTTCTCAGATTGACCTTGAACTCAGGAAGGCTTTGAACTTCAAATTCTCCTACCTCACTCTCCCTAATAAATAGGATTATAAGTCCCCCAGGCCTGGCTTTAAAAAAAAAAAAAAATAGCTGTCTTGTTTTTTCAAGACAGGGCTCTTTATAGCCCTGGCTGTTGTATCTGCCTGCCTTTGCGTCCTGAAAGCTGGAATCAAGGCCATTATATCCAGGCTCTTTTAAGTTTTTAATTGACATAGTAATTTTAACATATTTCTTGGGTTCTGTGTGACCTTTCCATGCAAAGGTGCTGCTCTGACCAGGGTGAATGTCATAGCTTCCACTTTAGGCAAGACCATTTTGTGTTGGCAGTATTAACTATTCTACTAGCTACTTTGACATGTCTAATTATTGTCTTCGCCCCTACAACACCCACTAGTTCTCAGCCTTCCTAATCCTGTGACCCTTTAATACAATCCCTCATGTTATGGTGACCCTCAAACATAAAATTATTTTTAATCGTACTTCATTAACTGTAATTTTACTACTGTTATGAACTGCAATGTAAATATATGTGTTTTCCAATGGTCTTAGGTGACCCCTCTCCCCCAAAGTGGTCAAAACCTACAGGTTGAGAACCGAGATGCACTAGTCAATCCCTCTCCACTGAAAGCTGCTTTTCTTTTTTTCTGCCAGGCCTTGAATTTGCAGGCAGGTATATGCCTCTGCCTCCTGAATGCTGGGAATAAAGGTATGCGCTACCGCATTCAGCCATGTCCTGGTTTTTCTAAGCTCCTTGGCTATGTGCCTTCTCCCTTCTCAAGGTCTTGGCTACTGTGGGGATAGGAGCCATACATACTGTTCCAGTAAATCATGTTGCCTGATTCCAGGAAAAGCCCAGGAGAGGAGTCAGGCTGATCTAAAAGTCAATTAAAAAAATTAATCTGTACTAAAGTATTGGCTGTAAAAGAGCAGGCCAGCTTCTGAGGGAGATATCTCAGGCTGGTGTTTGGGAAGCTCGGGCTAGAGTACATGTTGGTGGCTGCTGGCTTATTCACATATAAGACTGAATTTAGTCCCCAATAAAAGTGGGAGGCCTTCACATGCATACACACTCACAGAATAATTTAAAAATTTCAAGGAGTCCAGAGTCCTGTGTGGTGAAAGGCTCTTGTAATCCTAGCGGTTGGGAGTGAATGTAGAATAAGGCCTCAAAAACCAAAACCAAACCCACTTTCTCCTCAAAGACAAAAGCAACTGTGGAGTCCTGAACCATGGTGTGCTGTCATACTTTGCTACACAGAATATTTGAGATCAACCTGGGCAATATGAGACTTTGCCTCAAGTAATTAAAAAGGCTAGGGATAGCTCAAGTAGTATTGTGCTTCACTTGCATACATGAACTGTGAACTGTTTGCCTTTTTTTTTGTTTTGTTTTGTTTTTTTGTTTTTCCAGACAGGGTTTCTCTGTAGCTCTGGCTGTTCTGGAACTCAATTTGTAGACCAGGCTGGCCTCGAACTCAGAAATCTGCCTGCCTCTGCCTCCCCCCAGTGCTGGGATTAAAGGCGTGCGCCACCACGCCCAGCTGTACATGAACTGGTTTTTTTTTTTTTTTTTTTTTTTTTTTTTTTTTTTTAGGGGGGGGGGAATGGTTTTTTTTTTTTTTTTTTTTTTTTGGTTTTTTGAGACAGGGTTTCTCTGTGTAGCCCTGGCTGTCCTGGAGCTCACTTTGTAGACCAGGCTGGCTTCGAACTCAGAAATCCGCCTGCCTCTGCCTCCCAAGTGCTGGGATTAAAGGCATGCGCCACCACGCCCGGCTTGTACATGAACTGTTTGATCCCCAGCAAAACACACATACACACGAGAGACGTGAGACGAGAGGGGGGGGGGAGGAGACAACCCCATTATTGAATTCCTTAGAGGGGAATTCTTTAGAGGTTATGATTGAAGGTACCAGCTTGGTCTGTGAACAAGGTAGATGTGTCATTAAGTTCTCCATATTAACCACCATGACTCGAGGGCCAATGAGAGGAACTGATGCCAGTGTTTCTCCTCCCCCTGCCCACCCTTTTTCCTTAGACAAGGTCTCTATGTAGACCTGGCTGTCTTTGGCCTCACTTTGTAGATCAGGTTGGTTTCAAACTCCCAAATACTGAGATAAAGGGATGTGCTACTACTATGACAGCTCCCGTGTTTGAATTTGTGTTTTAGAGACAAGGTCTCACTATGGAACTCTGGCTAGCCCAAAGTTTACTATTTGACTGGGCTAGCCTCAGAGCTCTACTACTGCCTGTGCTTGTGCTAGGATTAAAGACATGCACCACCAAGATGAGCCCATGCATTCTTTAGCATCTAGTCTAAGGCTGAAACCAACATTGTTTCTAGCAGTTAAGAGAACCCCAAAGAGCTATGGCTATGGCTCCCAGGCTTTTAAAATTGTTTATTCACACATGTTATTTATATTAGAAGATACCATGTGGGTCCTACTTGCTACATAATGGCCCAGCCTAGCCTGGAGCAATATTGCCTCAGCCTTCAGGGTGCTGGGGGTTACAGGTATGTACCACCAAGCCCAGCTTCAAGAAATCTTATCAACTCTGCTCTCTCTAATCTCATAGCAAAAGTCCTAGGCACATTTCCCCACAAAGCTGTACAAGTATTTCTTCCAAAATCAAGGTGGCACAGGTCTTTAATATTAGCACTCAGACATGGACCCACCGCTAGGGTCCCCACACTTCCTTTGCTGGGCTCTTTCTGTTCCCAGTTTGGAAGCTTTGCACAAGAAGACACCCCCCCTCCCCCCGGCTGCAGCACCTACCTCATGGGGCAGGATAGCAGGGTGGGTCTAGCCCTAGCAATGTTGGGGGGGCATACCAAAGAATCCAGGGATGGAACGCAGGGGAGGGCACACCAGCCCTCCACTCCCTCTGCTAACATTGGGTTGGGATCCTCTCGGTTGTAACCCATTTCTACCTCACTTTGCTGTGTGTTGTACATGGACATATTTATCTCCTGTCTGATGATGCTCTGCAGTTATGGCCTGTCTACCTCAGAAGACACTGTATTTAAAAAAAAAAAAAATTAGCACTCAGGAAGCAGATGCAGGTGAATGAGTTCATAGGCCAACCTGGTAACCACAGGACAGCTAGGACTACATAGAAATACCATCTCAAAAAAAATAAAATCTTTGAGGCCAGCCTGGTCTAAAAAGTGAGTTCCAGGACAGCCAGAGCTATAGAGAAACCCTGTCTCGAAAAACCAAAAAAAAAAAAAAAAAAAAAAAAAAGGCAAAATGGCACACAATTACAATTCTAAGATTTGGGAAGCAGGGGCAAGTGGGTATCTGAGTTTCAGGCTAGCCTGCATGATATGTTGTACCACACCAGCCAGGGATAGATTCTTTCAACAAAAAACATCAAACCACTTGCAGTGGGAGTTTATGCGAAGTGACAGAGGTAGGGTTAGAAATTCAAAGCAACTAGTCTGGGCTCAATTAAAAGGGGCAAAATTAAAAGGGGATGGGAATCCAATAGAGGGCTGGTGAGATAGCTCATACGGCTTGCCTCAAAACTACTTGGGTTTGATCCCCAGAATGCAGGTTACACCCAGTAAATGAGAACATAGTTCTCCCATTCACCTTTAAAATTCAAGTTGGTTTACTGCTGAAATGCATACTCATATACACAAAGGAGCTCACATAACAGGCTAGTATTTAAGTTACTGAGATTGTAATCTCATTTCCATTTCTCATGGAGACTGCCTTGGAATTCAATGTAGACTAAGGAGTCCTGCCTCTGCTTCCCCAGTGTTGATCCTAAGGGTCTGTTTTTTTATTGCAGTCCTGGGATTGAATGCTGGAATTTTACTCTACAAACCTGTATCTCCAGCTGAAAAGTTACCACCTACAAAAACATTTTAAAAATCTTAGGACATTAACTACAATTGGGCAATCTGACAAGTTCCAGTTCTTGGTAAGCCTCTAAGTCTTTTAAATCACATTTCAAAACGATAGCTAAAGTTGGGAAATTATGTGTCTTGAGTTGTAAACCAGAGGCACATAAAGACCATCTCAAAAACTGCTAAAATTTTTGGGGTTTGAAGGGACACAAACCTTCCAATGACAGGTGTTCACTGTAATGGACTTTAATGTTCTTTTCTATTACTTACCATTTCTCCAAATAGGGGTCTTCTTTCTAAAGAATTATCACAAAACCAGCATTAAGAAATTCAACCTGCTGGTATCTTACCCAAGCAATATAGATATGCAAACCAGTGTGACCTAGAGACCCCAAACCACCAATTTAAAAAATAACCAAAACTAGTTTGGCTGTTTTCCTCTAACAGTCCTTGATGCAATTCAGCCAAGTATGTTTGCTTTCTCCCAAAAGCAAAGTACAAAGGCTGTATGCCCTTTGTGGCAAATTGACATTAAGGCTTTGCCATTAACTAAACAAAATTGATACCTCATCCAAGTTTAAGCTGTAAATGATGCATATTTTGGTCAAGACCAATTTTAAGTTAAATCATACCCAAGTCAGTTAAGAGCCCCCACTACCCAGGCCACCACAGAATTTCACAAGTGACACCATATATGCTTACCATGCAACAAAACCTTTATTAACATTTTTAACAGAGGTTCAGCTATTATTGAAACTTGTAATTTCTAAACTTAAATTGGGGGCAAATGGCTAGAGTGCAGAATAATGCCATCACTGCCCACTGGGAATGCAGACCGAATAATTAATAGCCACCCCTCAGACGGAGGACCAGGTGCAGGGTCGACTCTTTCTGGATGTTGTAATCAGAGAGGGTGCGGCCATCTTCCAGCTGCTTGCCGGCAAAGATGAGCCTCTG
>NC_034603.1:30578954-30589888 GCF_900095145.1 Mus pahari | reverse complement strand
AGGGTGATGGTCTTGCCGGTCAGGGTCTTCACGAAGATCTGCATTTTGACCTTGAATTTAGAAGGTAAAATTTTAAAAGCCTACTAAAGCCTTCGATTCCCTACAAAGTACCTCTACTGAAAACTCCCGTTTTTGTCACAACATAAAAGCTGTTTCGTCATGGTTTCAAACTGCTAAAGCTTTCCAAAACACTAAACTGGCATTCGGAACATTCATCAACTGCGGAACATCCAAGTTAGCTAACAATAGACATGATAGATTTAAAATAAAAAATATCCAAACCAGAAGCCATCCATAAAAATTCGAGTAATAAACAATGCCCGAGTCAGAAATACCTCTTTTCTGCCTTCCCCCACTGAAATAACCACGATGGACTCTCCATCGGTTAAGCGTCCGTTAAGCTCCCTGGCGCGCGCGCCAGGGCCGCCCCCGCTCCGCGCACGCGACCAAGGCCCACTCTTCCCGGAAGGCCCGTTGCCGCGTCACGTCACCTCGCTCCCCTCCCCCACTCCAAAGGGGGGGAAAAAAAAAAAGCCCGCTTAGCACCACGTAAGCCCCCCTTCTCTAATCCTTCCAGGATTCAAACGCCGCGGACAAATACCTGTTAACAAATGTGATGAAAGCACAAACCGCCCAGCGCGTCGAAACACCCTCACAGAACGACCGCCGAACCAGACAAAGCCTCTCGTCACTGAGCTCGGGGGCCGCGCGAGCTGCTATTTATGCAGCGTCTGTTGCGTGACTGCTCACTCCTACGTAGCTGTCGTCTTCCTGCGCCACCAAAAGTAGTTCCGCGGGCCCCACCTCCCGCAGACCAATTAGGCGATTCTGCCGAGCTCCCGATTCCTCAGAACGGAAGAAAAGAATACTTCCAAACGAGAGACACGGTATTCCCGGAGACCCGTCTCCTCTTGTGCAAAAAAAATGAAAAAATCATCACGCGGATGAATCCAAGTTAAAGGGCCCTCCCTCGAAAGCTCTGGAAACTTCCTTGCGGCGCCAGCGCTGATTGGTGAGGAGATAAAGATGAGGCCGACGCTGATTGGTGGAGGTAGCGGGGGCCGCTCGATTGTTGCTGGGCTCGGTTCTCGGGCAGTTTAACGTCGACGTTGCTTAGTAACCGAGTGCGCATGCGCGGGCATTCGCCTTGGCGAAATATGTTTCCTGCTTGAGGTGGGGGAGGGGCGTCTTCTCTTCCCGCGTCCCGAACCCCGCGTCCGAGATCCTCGTGGTCCTCTGGCACCTCTCACTCGGCGGGTTTACGCCACAGGGTGAATTGCGACCCCACACTGCTCAGCCTGGCTGGACGCTAGCTTCGCCCTGGCCCCCACCAGTATGAACATTGATGCTTCCGCAGCCAGTGTTTTTAGTTTGTTTTTGTCTTGTGGCTTAGCCGCCCACGGGCCCAGATGTGGGTGGGAGTGGGGTGGCTGCGGGGCTGGAAGCTGAGGATTTAGCTAGAGACCCAACCCAGAGCCCGGCTGGACCTGCAGATTCTCTCCCTCCCCAGCAATCTACAAACAAAGGAAGGAAAAGAGGACCAATGCCTATTAGACTCAGTACCGGGAGTTCACCCACCTCTCCCATTGGGGTGTCTATTGTGCAAAGGAAGTGAAGGGGCCCCGTTCATCCTAGAACCTCTGGACTTGGTTCTGAGGTCTTGGGTGTGGTTGCTTTTCCCTCAGATCAACAGGGAAGGAGCAGAACTGCTCGGATTGCTTTGTCATGCGGAGTCACGAGGATGGCCGTGATGGCCGTGTAAATAACCTTGAAAACAGCTTTGTTTGCACTGGCTACCGTCTTCCGTACAGTAAGAAGTCTAGCAACGCTAACGAATTAAACTTCACTCTGTAAAGGTTTACAGAGTTATTACCATATTACTGAAGGAAACGTTAGGAACATAATCTGGTTTGCCTAGCATGAACCAAAAGCCCCCAGTTTGATTCCCCAGCCCAAAGTCTGCTTTCTAGAATAAAGAGCGGGTAAAATTTTATTTGAAGTGACTTGAAATTCAGAAAATGTCTCCTTTGCATAGTGTTTTATTTTTATTACGAAGCATGAGTCGGACCGTGTTTCAACAAGCAGAGTAAATGTCTCTGAGTCAGACATTTTGAGGCACAGATTCAACTAGAATGCAGATCTTATGATTGAGGTGATGACGTCACTGGGTTAAGTTCCAGCAATTGCCAGACTATTGCTTCCTAGTTTGTTTTGGTTTTGGTTTGTTTTTTTCAAAGTAGATCGTTTGGTGACTTCAACCCAGTAATAATATTTCAAAAGAATGGCATCTGGACTCCTCCTGCAGTGGACAAGATAGATTGTTTTTTTTTCCATAGCATAGTTCTTGTTGCTTGTGCCGTGGTCACCCCCCAGCCCCACCCCATGGAGACTGGCCACCACTCTGTAGCCCTGGTTGGCCTGGAACTACTATGTAAATAAACCAAGAGCTCACAGAGATCCTCTTGGTTCTGTCTTCCGAGTGCTGGAATTAAAGACACAGACCACCATGCCCAGCATAATGTAAACAGGTTTTTTAAAAAGTATTTTATGTCTATTTGTTTTTTCCTTGTATGTATGTCTATATAGTACTTGTGTATCTGGTACCTGAGGAGCTCAGGAGGGTGTCAGATACCCTAAAACTATACAGACTGTGGTGAGTACTCGTGTGGCTGCTTGGGAATCAAGCAGCTAGTGCTCTTAACTGCTCCAGCCTGCTATAAACAGATTAAAAAAAAAAAAAAAGACAGTGTAAATTTTGAGATTTGAAGTTTATTGAGTTAGCTTAACAATATTTCTCCAATGAAAAAGGAACTGTTTTCCATTTTTTGTTCACAAAAGAAAACAAAGATTGTGTCATCTTTAGGCCCTAAAACACATGAATAGACGTGTGTGTGTGTGTGTGTGTGTGTGTGTGTGTGTGTGTATCGCTCTGTAGACCAGGCTGGCCTCCCATCTCAGAGATTCCCCCTGCCTCTGTCTCCAGAATGCTGAAACTAAATGCATGTGAGAAATATTTATTGACTGGACAGTAATGACACAGTGACACATGCCTTTAATCCAGAACTAGGGAGGCAGAGTCAGGGGATCTCTGAGTTCCAGACAGGGTGCTCCAGGATAGCCAGGAATACATCCTGCCTCAAACACAAAAATAAGGAAGAAAGGAAGGAAAAGGAAAAGACTTATTTATTGAAATAGGGTCTCATGTAGATCAGGCTGGCCTGAACTCAATGTGTAGCCCAGGATGACCTCACATTCATGATCTTACTGCCTCTATCTCCTAAGTGCTGGAATTGCAGGTATGTACCACCATAACTGCACTGGCAGGAAAGAGACACTTGTATTCTGAGACACTAGTGTCCTCCCGTTAGGGCTATCAGGCCTTTTACACAGTAGATCCCAAGGAATTAGAATCTACTGAGGAATCTCACACTAAGAGAAGAAGAAGGCTTAAACACCTGGATCTTGCCTTACAGGAATTTCTCTCTCAGGAAGAGATTTCATCCAGGTCTGAGTTGTCAGACCACCTTGAAGGAGAAACTGGAGTCCTGACAGTGATGACTGTGGAGCCCACACTTCATCACAACTGCTAGGTTTTGCATATAACTAACTGCCTTATACTTAAAATATTCTCTCATTTTTAATTATGTGTATATGTGTGGGTACATGCATGTAAATACAGGTGTCTGCAGTGGCCAGAAGAGGGTGTTGGATACCCCTGAAGCTGTAGTTTTCCCTGCCTGGAACTGTAGTTACCCCTAAACCTGTAGTTACAGGTGGTTATGAGCTGCTTGATGTGGGTGCTGGGAACCAAACTCAGGTTCACTGCAAGAACATCGAATGCTCTTAGCTGCTGAGCTGTGTCTACAGCCCCTGTATTTAAATCTAAACCTCACGTTGGCTCTTGGAAGATAGACTTGAGGGGAAGGCACTGTATATCTTTATTTGTTCCTTTTTCCAGTGGCACCACATTAGGTAAATCTTCCTTTTCTGTGTTTCATTATTACTTGTCTAATTGGCCTGTTGAAGACCGGTGGCTGAGCCTAATTAATTAGGGCTGCCCGGCTCAGGCTCTGACTGTAACTCTTCAGGTCTGTTGCCCAAGAACATCAGAAGCTCTTGCTTCTTTCACAGAGAACTAGAATTCAGTTCAGTTCCTAACACTTACATGGGGTGGCTTATACCTGCCAGTAACTCCAGCTCTAGGGAACCTGTCACCCTCTTCTAGCTTCTGCAAGCACCCACATATACGTGTATAGAGAAACACATAAAATTTTAAGATAAACACTTTTTCTTTCAGTTGTGGTAAGATACAGTATACATAAAAATGACCATTCTAAGCATATTGTTTTCACAAAGTGTTTTCACTGTGTTGTCCAGGCAGGCACACAGTCCTGAGCTCACAGTCCTGCCTTAGCCTACCCTTACTGGGATTACAGGAGTTCAACTTCATGCCTCTTTTTTTCCCTCCTTTTTATTTTTTGGAAAATTTTTAAATTACATTTATTTTGTGTGTGTGTGTGCGCGCGTGTGTGTGTAGTGGAAGTGAAAACATAAGGGTTCTTTGGAAAGTCAGTTGGATGGCGTTTTGCTGGGACAAACACATAAAGGAGTGTTTTCCTGAAGTGGACACAGGTGAAATACTAAGGCAGACTCGTGAAGGTATGTTTAGCTAAAGCAGACACAGGTGAAAGGACGTTTTGCTAAAGCAAGCACGTGAAAGGATACCTGATGAAGGATTCTTTGCTAACAACACCTATGTATTGGTCTGCCTTACATTATGTAATTGAGCTGCATTTGTCAGGACTCCATAGAGAGAAAACACCAAGAAACTTCTGATGGTGTGCTGCAGTTTCAGGCTGATTGGCAGAGTGGTATCAGCTGAGACAGGTACACATACTAAGACAAGACACTTGCTGAGGCAAGACCCACAGAGAACATGTAATGTTTGGAGAATATAAGTAAGATTGGGCAGACGGTGATGGAGGCAGAGCTAGGCTTGCGTATAGAGCCGACTGTGCAATGCTTGTTGGTTTTCTGCTGATTTTTGCTTCCCTGAGAGGCACAGCTGAGAACTTCTGGGGTTCCTCCCCAATCCCTCCTACTGATTCCAGCCGAGGTTGGGACTTAATGGTCCCTGATAGGTAGTGCCGCCTTCTGATCCATGCTTACTATCCTGACTCTAGCAAACTGGACTGCTCATATATCCTCGGAGTGTTTTCGAGTGGATGGAGCTGCCTCTGCTGACCTGTGAACTAAACTGCCAATTTCCAGACAACACAAACAGGAGTTGCTCCAAAGAACCTTTCTAAACAGGTCTACTTCCCCCCATATCTTTTCTCTTCTACTACCTCTGGTGGGTGGTGGGCTACAAGAGAGGTTAAAATGTTTAAGACCCATCATTAAAAAATAGGTTAAAAAAAATTAGTTACATGTATGTGCCACAAAGTGGGCTGCTTGAGGGAGCTGGTCAGTTCTTTCCTTCTGTGTGGGTCCCAGAAACCAAACTCAGACCATCAAGCTTGGTGTGGAGCCCATTTACCCATTGAGTCGTCTGCCTTGGTATTTTTCTTCTTTTAGACATTTGAGATGTAAATCTGTTTTATTAAATATGTTCATACCATTGTATAATCATCCCCAGTATCTGGTTTCTGAACTTTTCATCTTAAACACTGAAACTGTCTCCAGAACCACCAACTACCCCTTCCCATGCCCACAGCCCTCATACAGCCCTCACACAACCACAAACAACCCTTATACAACCCCCACACAGCCCACACACAATACCCAAACAGCACCCACAGCCCCCCACAGCCCTCACACAGTCCCACACATCATCCACACAGCCCCCACACAGCTCTCACACAACCCTCATACAGCCTCATACCACACAGCCTTCACACAACCCCCACACAGCCCTCACACACCACTCACACAGTACCCACAGCCCCACACATCACCCACACAGCCCTCACATAACACTCACACAACTCCACACATCCCCCACATAGCCCTCACACAACACCCACACATCCCCCACACAGCCCTCACACAACCCTCATATAGCCTCACACCACATAGCCCTCACATGACCCACACACAGCCCCCACCTAACACCGAGTACTACTCTACTTTGATCTCTATGCACTTAACTATTTTAAAACAAAAAATCACTTTCTATTTTCTGTTTTTAAAGTACATTTTTTTGTTTGCTTGCTTGTTTGTATTTTGAGACAAGGTTTCTCTGTGTACCCCAGAATTTTCTGGAACTCTGTCGACTAAGGCTGGCTGTGAACTCAGATCTGCCTGCTTCTGTCTCCAAAGAAGATTAAAGATTAATCTGCTGGGATTAAAGAAGTGTGCCATGATGCCCTGCTGCTGTTTCTGTTTTATGGATGTGGCTGTTTTGCTTGTATGTATGTCTGCACAATATGTGGTATAGTACCAAAGAACAGAAGAGGGTGTTGGCTCCCCTGGGACTGGAGTTACAGACAGTTGGAGTTACCATGTGGGCACTAAGAATTGAACCTTGGTCCTCTGGACCAGCAGCCAGTGCTCTTGAACACTGAGCCATCTCTCCAGCTCCTACTTTTTATCTTCATGAATTGACTTTTATTTATTATTATTACTAGCATTACTTTGATTTTTTTAAACAATGTTTTTCTGTATAGCTCTGGCTGTCCTGGAACTCACTTTGTAGGACAGGCTGGCCTCAAACTCACAGAGATCTGCCTGCTTCTGCCTCTCAAGTGCTGGGATTAAAGGTGTGTGTGCCCATACCCCAGTTTATATGGACTTTTTATATTGTAAATCTTTTGTCATATACTTCTGCCATATGCAATTATAAGACATTTTCCTTTTCTCTTCTTTAAAATTCAGGAAATTTTTAAGGTTTTCTTTTTAAACTGTGTGTCTCTGATTAAGTGCAGGAGAATGCAGGCACCAGCTGAGGCCAGAGGGGTTGTGTCTTCTGGAGCTTGAATATCAGGCAGTTGTGGGTCACTCACATGGGTGCCAGGGACTGCACTAGGTTGACTGTAAGAGCAGTACCAGCTCTTACCTGTTCTTCAGCTCTGGGACAAAAATTTTTCTGTGAAATTTGCATAAGCAAATATTTTCTTCTGCCTAGGCTGGCCTTGAACTCACTCCGTAGCCAAGGATGACTTTGAACTTCTGATCCTTCAGCCTCTACCTCCAGACTGCTGAGATTATAAGCAAATATTATCATGCCTAGTTTTGTATGATGCATTGATGTTAAGTACAGAACTTTTGTAAGATATATGAGTACACTGTAGATGTAGATGTAGGTGTACATGTTGGTGTAGACACACTGGAAGAGGGAGTCAGATCCCATTACAGATGGTTGTGAGCCACCATATGGTTGCTGGGAATTGAACTCGGGACCTCTGGAAGAGCATTCCGTGCTCTTAACCACTGAGCCATCTCTCTGGCCCATAACGTTTTATATTCCGTTTCTATGAATTTGAATCCAGGCAGAATTTAGTGTCTTTTCTGGTAGGTAATGTTTCGACTGGCTACAGAAGTAGATCAATTGAAACATTTCCCATTGTCAAATAGAACTCTTCCATTTAGAAGATGGTCCATGTTAAATAGAAGCTATAATTTGACAAATTCATGGGTGCTATTAAAAGAGGAAGACGTCCAGAAATAATGCAGATAGAAAACATGTGAGATCTTAGCTGGGTGGTAGCGGTACAAGCCTTTAGTCCCAACACTCAGGAGGAAGAGGCAGGTGAATGCCTGCATTCAAGGACAGCCTTGTCTATAGAGTGAGTTCTGGAACAGCCAGGGCTACACAGAAATGATGCCTCAACAAAGAAACAAACAGGGCTAGAGAGATCACTCAGCAGTTAAGAGCACCGACTGCTCTTCTGAAGGTCCTGAGTTCAAATCTCAGCAACCACATGGTGGCTCACAGCCATCTGTAATGAGATCTGATGTTCTCTTCTGGTGTGTCTGAAGACAGCTACAGTGTACGTACGTACATATAACAATAAATAAATCTTAAAAAAAGAAACAAAAATAAAGCATGAGATCCTGTGAGGAGTCACTGAGTTCAGTCTATGTTTTATTTGATTGTGTTTGGTTTAAGTAGTGGAGATTGAACTCTGGCCCCTCATATATCATGAATGCTAAGTAAGGCCCCAACTTTATTTATTTATTTATTTATTTATTTATTTATTTATTTATTCAGAGACAGGGTTTCTCTGTGTAGCCCTGGCTGTCCTGGAACTCACTTTGCAGACCAGGCTGGCCTCGAACTCAGAAATCCACCTGCCTCTGCCTCCCCAGTGCTGGGATTAAAGGCGTGCGCCACCACTGCCCAGCCCCAACTTTATTTTTATTTAAAACAGTTATTTTAGTTATTATTTGTGTGTGTGTGTGTGTGTGTGTGTGTGTGTATGAGAGAGACAGAGACAGAGAGATGAAAGGCAGTCATGAATGTGTGAATGTGAGCACACAGATGCCCTGGATCGCATCGGAGGTCAGAAGACATCTTGGTTCTCTTCTTCCACAATGGGTTCCAGGCCTTGAGCTTCTATGGCAAGCACATGCCTTCTGAGCCATCTGGCTGGCCCATTTTTTACTTTTTATTTTGAGACAGAATCTCAGGGTCTTACTCTATACCCTAGGCTGGCCTTGAACTTGTGGTTCTTCTGCCTCAGCTTCCCTAGTAGCTGGGATGACAGGTCTGTGCCACCATATTTAGCAAGTTTATTTGTTTCCTGTTTTCTTTATCAACTTTTAAAAGATACCCATCTTGTTGACACAATTTTTTAAATTCCTGGAAAGTTTCCTGTGTTCTGTGCATAAAAGGAGAACCATACAGATTTTTGCACTGAAAGAGGCCAGTGTTATGAAGGAAAGCAGGAAAACCTAGTGTGGGGATTCTCATTTGCTGCGCTAAATGCCAGAAAGTAGAATGCTATGTGCTAACTTTGAAAAGAGAGAAACTGTGACAAAAAATATATTCCTAAACAAAATCTCATCACATTTTGGGCAAAGAAAAGCAATTTTAAAATCAGGAGCTCAAAACATTTGTCAGCCATGCCTCCAGCTAAAGACATTGTATAATCAATTGATACTTGTGTCAGAAAACTGGTAAGTATGGCACTGTGAGCAACTGATATTGTAATTACCTATCTAAGTGGATAGTTCAGTGATTCAAAAGACTCAGCCTGGGCTGGTGAGATGGCTCAGCGGGTAAGAGCACCTGACTGCTCTTCAGAAGGTCCAGAGTTCAAATCCCAGCAACCACATGGTGGCTCATAACCATCCGTAACAAGATCTGACTCCCTCTTCTGGAGTGTCTGAAGACAGCTACAGTGTACTTACATAAAATAAATAAACGAACAAAAACAAACAAAAAAGCATTAAAAAAAAAAAGACTCAGCCTTATGCAGCCTCTGTTCTCACAATATCGTAAATTACAGACAAGATGACAAGTGTTTTCTGTGAAGGTTCAGGAATGAGTCAAATGTCACCCTTGTAGGAGCTGGGCATGGCTTAGTGGGAAAGTAAGAAAACTGTGTGTGTGTGTGTGTGTGTGATGTGCGTGAGTGTGTGAGCACCTGTGTATTTAGAAGCCAGAGGAAAATGCCTGCTGTTCTGCTGAAACAGTCTCTCGCTGAACGTGGAGCTGGGCTGCTAGCCAGTAAGCTCCAGAACTGTCCTGTGTCTGTACCCCACCACTGCACTGCCCCACCACTGGGTTACAGGCATGCACAGCCACACAGCTTTTTATGTGGGTGCTGGGGATTTGAATTTAGGGGAACTTTATCTGACTTTATTAACAAGGACTTAAAGACCATGATATTGGTTTGAGGATCAGAAAAATACAGCAGTGAAGTAGAAAGGAAGGTTAAGATAGACCAAAGGTGATGGATCTATTGATATTTGACATACCATATGGAATGAGGGGGTGAGAGCGATGGCTCAGAGATTAAGAGCACTTGTTCTTGCAGAGGACCCGACTTAGTTCCCAATACCTATATGATAGATCATGACCATCCACACTATATGTAATTCCAGTTGTAGGGGATTTGATACCCTCTTCTCACTGCTGTGGGCACCAGCATGCAAACAGTATACATAAGTGTAAGCAAAGCAACCATGCACAGAAACCACAAATAAATTTGAGAGAGAATAGATAAAAGTATAAGAACTAAATGTGAAATATTTACAAGAAAACATAACCTTCCAGGTAAGCAGAGTTCTGTGTAAACTAAAAAAATACCACGAAAAGAATTCACAGGTTGAACTTCCTCAAAATAATTTCCATTCATCAAAAGATGGTGGGCGTTAAGGAAGTGGAAAGACAAGCTGCCACTGGTGAACTCATCTTCGACACCAGTGTCTGGCAGGGACAGAGTATATCAGACTGTGCTGGTTAGGTGTCAACAAACCAGAGAGGGGACCCTCGTTGAGAAAGTGCCTCCATCAGACTGGTGGGCAGACAAGTGTAGCAGTCTGAATGAGAATGGCCCCCGCTTATTTTGAATATGCGGTCCTCAGTTGGTTGTTTGATGTGTGGCCTTCCTAGAGGATGTATGCTACTGGGGGTGGGCATTGAAGTTTCAAAAGCCTGGACCAGTCTAGCCTCTGCCTGCCTGCTACTTTTGAACCAGATGGGAACTCTCAGCTGCTGCTCCAGTGCCACCTCTGCCTGCTTGCCGCCATGCTCCCTGCCATGAAGGTCATGGCCTTGAACCTTCTGAAGTGGTAAGCTCCCAATAACCTAGTATAAATTGCCCTGGTCATTGTGTCTTACCACACCAATAGAGAAGAAACTAAGACAGTAAGTCTATTGGGTATTTTATTCACGATTGATGTGAGAGGGCCCAGCCCATTGTGGGGAGTAAAGGCCTTGACAGACGGTCCTGGGTTGTATAAAAAAAAAAAAAAAAAAAAAAAAA
>NC_034603.1:30569264-30578915 GCF_900095145.1 Mus pahari | reverse complement strand
ACACAACATGCTCTCCATTGTGTGTCTGACGACAGCTACAGTGTACTCATGTGGCACATGTCTTTAATCCCAACACTCGGGAGGCAGAGGCAGGTGAATTTGAGTTCGAGGCCAGCCTGGTCTACAAAGTGAGTTCCAGGACAGCCAGGGCTACACAGACGTCTCAAACAAACAAACAGAGTCATTCATCCATGGTCTCTGCTTCAGTTCCTAATTCCAGGTTCCCGCTTTGAATTCCTTCTTTGACTTCTGTCAATGATGGACTGTAAGCTGTAAGATGAAATAAACATTTTTCACCCCAAGTTTCTTTTGGTCATGGTGTTTATCACAGCAAGAGAAAGCAAGCAACCTAAGGCATAAACCTGGCTTTTAAAAATGGACTGTCTTTTAAAAAAATTTTTTTTTTTTGTTTTTTTCAAGATAAGAGTTTCTCTTTATAGCCCTGGCTGTCCTGGAACTCACTTTGTAGACCAGGCCAGGCTGGCCTCGAACTCAGAAATCGGCCTGCCTCTGCCTCCCGAGTGCTGGGATTAAAGGCATGCACTACCATGCCCGGCAAAAAATTTATTTTTAATTGTGTCTGTGGGTATGTGCGTGCATGAGTGTAGGTGCCCAAGAAGTTGAGGAGACATTAGATCCTCAAGTTACAGTCAGTTGTGAGCTGCCCGAAGTATGTGCTGGGAACCCAGCTAGAGTCCTTTACTATAGCAGTACCAACTCTTCAGCCCCAAAAGGATTCTCAAACTGTCCAAAAGTTCAGTAAATGTATGAAAAACATAGCATTACCACAGAACAAAGAAATTCGAAACAAAAGGAAGTGATGTCATGGTACAGCCTCAGAAAGCTAAGTGAAAAGACCAGCGGTGTGACTTCTGTGAGGTATGGAGCAACTGCAGACCTCATCCAGTGCTGGTAGAGCATAAAACGCGCCAGCCAGCTTAAAAACTTCAGTAGTTCCTTAAAAAGAATGGTGCTAGCAAGGCATGGTGGCACATGCCTTGGTCCTAGCATCTGTGACAGGTAGAGGCAGGAGGATTGCTGAGTAAGACAACTCTGACTTGGTCACAGCACAGTCTTAACCTGTGAACCAGAAATTCCACTTTTGAATGTTTGGAGAGAAACTGGTCTACCAAAAGACTTGGGTAAGAATGTTAAAGTGAATACTAGCTTTATCACATTTGCACAGATTAGAAACAAAAGTATTCAGTTAAGAGAATAAATGTAAGGGGACTAGGGGCTAGCCTGCCACACACACACGAAGCCCTGAGTTAGGATCCCTAGCACCCATATAAAAGTGGACACTGGGGTCACAGTCTGTAGCCCCCCCCCCACTGTGGGGCTGCTAGGGATTAGTCATCTCCTCGAGTGCAGTGGCCTTCCAGCGTAAGCAGAGTGTGAGCTCCCGTTTCAGTAAGGAACCATAACTCAGAATGAAGGTGGAGAACCGTGAAGGAAGACACCTGTCATTGAACTCTGACATACACATGCAACACATGCAACACACACACACACACACACACACACACACACACACACACACGGTGATATACTCTTGTGTAAATTTTCTCCCTCACGGCTGTGCCAGTCAGGACAGAAACTGACTCAGAAGCCATGAAGGAAGAATACTGCTTACTGCTTACTGGCTTGCTCAGCCTGCTCTCATAAGAGTCCAGGACCACCTGCCCAGGGGTGATGGTGATCAACAATGAATCAAGGAAATGACCTACAGACTTACCAGCTAATCTGATGGAGGCATTTTTTTTTTTTTTCAGTTAAGGTTCCCTCTCTGATGACCCTTGTTTGTGTTGCATTGAAAAAAGCCAATCTGCATAGATCATATTGACATCAATAAATTATATATATATAATCAATTATTTCCAAAATGTTGAACAGAATTAGATTTAACAATGTACATGCTAATTTTGAAATGACATTCAAAGATAGGCCAAAGTAGAGTGGTAGATCACACCTGTGATTCTAGCACTTGGGAGGTTGAGGCTGGAGAATTGGTACAGGTTTGAAGCCAGCCTTAGCTACTTAGTGAGTCTAGGACTAGACTAGGCTAGAGAGTGAAGCCGTGACTCAAGCAAGCAGGACAGCCAAGTAAAGGTGCATGTCACCAGACAGCCTGTTTGGTGCAAGAAGAGACTTCATGGTGTAGACTGTCTTCTGCTCCCCATGTGCCTGTACACTTGCTCCCCTCCTGAATAAAGATTTTTAAAACTGTAATGTGTGTCAGGAGGCGGAGGCAGGCAGATCACAGTGAGCTAAGGTGAACCTGAGCTGCATTAGTGAGGTCCAGGCCAGCCAGGGCTACACGGTTAGACCTTGTCTCTAATTAAAGACACAAAACAGGCAAAAGTAAGTCACAGTGAGAAAAAGCCGAAAAGGTGGTCACTTCTGCTTTCCTTTTGGAGATATTCTAGTGTGCTAGGATGTGCCACATCTGAAGTGGTGGATGCAAATCTGTACACTTAGGATACGGGCACAAAGGAAACACCAAAACAAATTATGCATCTAGGAAGTTTCAATTATTGAGAACTTTGTGTTAAAACTTAATGAGGATTTATGAATTAATCAAGCTGTATTTGGGAAAACCCATAACATTTTCATCGTTAAAAAGACAATAAGGGCTGGTGAGATGGCTCAGTGGGTAAGAGCACCCGACTGCTCTTCAGAAGGTCCAGAGTTCAAATCCCAACAACCACATGGTGGCTCACAACCATCCCTAACAAGATCTGATGCCCTCTTCTGGAGTGTCTGAAGACAGCTGCAGTGTACTTACATATAATAAATAAATAAATCTTAAAAAAAAAAGACAATAAATGGATTCTATATTCTAATAAAATCAACAAAAACAGAACTAAGTTGAAAAATGAAAAATGCAGCAAAAATTAGTAAAAGAATGTTTTTATCTAAAGTGTGAGAACAACTGAAAGGGTTTGGAGACAATCCTGGATGCCCCAGTGGGTGGTTCTTGGGATTTTTGTCTTTAAACTTCAACACGGTATTCTGCAAAAGCCTATGAATGGAATATAATCCTGGATCCATTCATTTACTTAAAATTGAAAACAAAATTTGGGGCTGGGAATGTGGCTCAGTGCTAGAGTGCTTGCTCAAGGCTCTGGGTCCTATTCTCAGTTCTGCAAAACCACCACAAAAAAAAAAAAAAAAAAAAAAAAAAAACCTGTTGACCATTGATCAAACTGATTCCAGCTGTCATTTATGCTTCAAGTAGCAGATGTCCGACAATTTACATACGTTAGCTCCCATTAGGTACATAATGGCTTCTGCAAAGTTGGTAGTGTTACCACTTTGGAAACCACTAAGTCCCCCAAGCGTGCCAGCTCTGATGTGGCCGTGAATTTATGAACTGAGAGGCCTGACTCAGGTCCCCAGTTGCGAATGTGTGGTTGGAGGCCAGAAGCTCCTTCGCTGACCAAACGGGCACCGCTACCTGCAAGCGCAGGTGGAGGCGCGGTCTGGTTAGACCCTCAGCGCTCGGCCGGCCCCACCGCCCAGGGTCTCTCGTTGGATCCCGAGCTCGCGTGTTCCGGAGCGCCGCGCACCACCCCCGGGGCCTTCAGGTTGTCGGGAGGCGGGGACGCGTATCGGCCGGCGGGAGCGCGCAGAGCTGAGAGGCCTGCGAGCCCGGCTGAGGGAGACATGCGGCGGACTCGCAGCGCCGTGGCCACCGGCCCGCGGGAGCAGCGGCGCTCGGGGGCCTCCGGGGGCTTGAGCGGCGGCGAAAGCCGCGCGCAGCGCTCCCGGAGCAGGACTAGGGCCGGGGGCGGGGGCGGGGGCGGGGCGGGCGGCCTGCAGCCGTCGGCAAAGCCGCGGCCCAAGCCACCGCCACGGGCCCAGGAGGCGGCCGCCGAGGAGCCGCCGCCGGCGGCCACCGCCGCCTCCTCGGTATCGGCGCTCGACCTGGGGGAGCAGCGGGAGCGCTGGGAGACGTTCCAGAAGCGGCAACGGCTCAGCTTCGAGGGCGCCGCCAAGCTGCTGCTGGACACCTTGTGAGTGTGTCGGGGGCGGCGGGCCGGCACTCGCGAGGTGCGCACGGGCGGCGGGACCCGAGGGCTGAGTGCAGAGCCGCGGCGGGCTGCTCCGAACGGTGTCGGGCTGAGTGCGCGGGAAGGCCCCTCTGGGTGAAAAAAACCCAGACATCCCCGGCTTCCCAGCTACCGAGACCGTTTTACCCGTATTTGCACGTGCTTTCGGGGAGTGGGCGGGAGGAAAGGTCGAAGTGGAGAATTTGGTGGCCGGAGAAGCGAAGGCCGGTTGTTCTGATCGGTTCCCCGGAGGGAGGGTGCGGGATGCGGTTATTGATCTCGGAGGGAAAGGCGCGCAAAGCGCTGTCCAGGACGGGCGCTTGCAGGGGGAATGGGGAGCTAAGGTTTTATGCTCTCATCCCGGTCCTGGCTGGCAGGCTTTACTTTTGAGTTTCCCCGGTCTGTGCTTCCGAAGTGCTTCCAGCTTTGGTGACCTAAGGAGCAGATCTGAGGTCCGTTGTTGGGGAAAAAGGCCTGATGACTACTCTGGCCAGATGCCTGCTCTTTGGCAAATGTGATGTGAACCCCTTCCTCCTTTATACATTGTGCTCCGAGAAATGCCGAGTACCCTTGTCTTATAGCTCTCACTCGCAGATGAATTAAAAAGAACAATAAAAGACAAAGAAAACTACCATTAACCTAACAATTAACAATCTGAACTACTTTTCATAACAACAAGAAGTTCTTTTGTCTTTGTTCCAGAATAAGTTCTCTTGGTTTTGGTGCATCCTCTAAGAAATGGAATATTTATTTAGCTTTCTATGTGTTTCATTTATTCAGTTTTATCCTCTTGGGCTATAGATTGAATGCTTTAAAAAACATTAAAACAAAAATCAGTTAAAACTTAAAAAAATGAGATATAACACGGAGTACCTGTTGTGTTCTAGCTCCTGGGGGGTCTAAATGATTCTATATAAAACTCCATAGAGATGTGCTCCGTATAATATGCCTACAATCCTAGCATTCAGGAGGCTAAGGCGGAGGAGTATAGTGATTTCAAGGGCAGCCTGGGCTACGGAGATAGATCCTTTCTCCGGAGAAAGAGAAAGAGAGAAAGGAAAACAGAAACAAGCCAGTGAGAAGGTGGTCCACGTGTGTAAGCCCAGTGCTTGGAAGGTAGAGGCAGGAAGATCTACAAGTTCAAGGTCATCCTTGTCCACATAGTTAATTTGAGGCCAGCTTGAGTCGCAATGACACCCTGTCTCAAAAGGAAACAAGAAAGCCCCCCACATAAACACACACAAAGCAAAAATTTGAGGTAATATTTTCCCTCAAACAAAGTGATCTTTAAAAAGATACTAAAAATATTGGCAGGAAAAGAGGCCTTTCACTCACCAGATTAGCGTGCTGTGTGCTTGCTTACATTCACTCTGTGGTCTATTAAGCTAACTTTTATAAAAAGAAAATGTATGTTATATACACTAACATTTGGTTCAAATATTGCAAAAAATTGGAGGAATGAATAGCAAATACGGGATCTCTAAGTGGGATGATCACGGGGGTGGGGGGTTCTCACTGTGTTATTAAACTGTTTGGCTTATTTATTTATTTATTTTACAATGAACATTGTATATAGAGGAAGAAAATGAGACTTTAACTTGTTAGAGAAAGTTGGGTGAGCTTTTAGTCTTGCCTTTAATCCGATGGCAAGTTGAAGCTGCTGTGGGCTGTTTCCACCTCTGGTGGTTATTCAGAAGTCACGCGAAACATTGTCTCGTTGATTTTTGGCCAGAATATTTAGTCCTTTGGGGAAGGGGCTTCAGGATGTTGATTGAATCTTAATGTTGAGTTACAGGGCTGGCTCCAACTGTATACAGTTGTGTGAAAAGCCGTGGGCTTGGGAAGCATGAGGAGAATGAATGGAGTTAGAGAAGCCTTTGTTGCCTCGCAGAAGGCAACTTAGCGACCTGTCTTACTTTTTCATAGCCACTTGTACTGTCTTTATTACAATCAAAACTGAATATTATTTGGCCTGTTTGCCTAGTGGCTGCTTAAGGCTGGTAAAGTTTCTTCTTGGTCCTTAGCTTGTAATTTTTTTTTGGGGGGGGGGGGTTCGAGACAGGTTTTCTCTGTGTAGCCCTGGCTGTCCTGGAACTCACTTTGTAGACCAGGCTGGCCTCGAACTCAGAAATCCGCCTGCCTCTGCCTCCTGAGTGCTGGGATTAAAGGCGTGTGCCACCACGCCCGGCTCAGCTTGTAATTTTTTTAAAAAAGTAATCAGTTGACATATTAATAAAAATGTTGGGAGTGGGAGCAAATGTGCCAGGCTTCTCTCATAGCCTCATATTTACTGATTTACTGAATTCTGGGAATATTTTATTTTGCAGTCATAAAATTCAAGACAGTTCCCAGTAAAAATACTGAACCTCTTTTATGAGATGCACCTGGTTGTCCTATACATACATACACACACACACACACACACACACACACACACACACACATGAATGAGGCCTGGCTTTATTTTAAGAACAAAAAGACATCGTGAAGGGGCCAGGCCATAAAACCCCTGCTTGTCTGTTAGAAATTTTTATGCTCTAGTTTTTATTTCATTTAGTGAGTACCAGGGCCTGGTGAAGCACACAGGAGGCTGCCACTGTGGAGCAGTTCGTTTTGAAGTTTGGGCTTCAGCAGACTTACACATCTTTGACTGCAAGTGAGTATTTTATCTTTCCAGATTGGCTTAGAAGAGTTGAAGAGCAATAAAGGCTGTGTTTCAGACCAATGTGGGGAGTCGGGGTCTGGATGAGACAGTGTTGGCCATGAGCTGATAACTGGGGAGTAGGGACCTGGATGAGACAGTGTTGGCCATGAGCTGATAACTGGGGAGTAGGGACCTGGATGAGACAGTGTTGGCCGTGAGCTGATAACTGTTACATCAGGTACTGAGGACACAAAGATTCATTGTTCTGTTCTTTGCCTTGTGTACAACTTGGAATTTTCAGTGATAACTAAAAAAAAAATGTATTATATGTTATTCGTTTACTGTGCGCGTAGGTCAGAGGACAACTTGTGGGATGGAGTCACTAGGCTGGTGGCAGGTACTTTTACCTGCCAATCATCTCACTGGTCTGATTAATTTTTTTTTTTAAGTGGGGCAAGGCTAACATTCTGAGTTAGTCAGAATAACACCCACAGTTTGTGTGTTAGGGAGCCTGTGCATGTTTGTACCACAGAGTTACACAGCAGCACAGTTCAGGTGACAGAAAGCAGGGATTCTAGGGCTATGGTTTATAGGCTCATGCCTCCAGCTGATCCCACTGACTTAGGAGTGATTAGCAGAGGTGGATCTGGCTGCCCATAATTCCCTGTTGGGTTGCTGGGAATCCCACCTTGAGTGGAATCTTCTTAGGAGTCTGTCAGTGAAGCTACATGGAAGTAATCGGGTGGAGAGTATTTACACCTGGAAGCTTTTCGTGTGCTGAATCTCTGTCCTTGGCATGAGGCCCATGGTACCGCCACCAACAGTGGTGGAAGGCTTGCTTCTTGAATTATTTATTTACTTTATGTATGAGTACACTGTAGCTGTCTTCACACACACCAGGAGATGGCATTAGATCCCATTACAGAGGGTTGTGAGCCACCATGTGGTTGCTGGGAATTGAACTCAGAACCTCTGGAAGAGCAGCCATCTCTCCAGCCCTCGAAGGCCTGCTTCTTGGCATCTTCCCTGGCATTATAATAGAGGAGGAACAGGCTTTACCTTCTGGACTGGCTATGGGCATATACTTATTCAAGAGGGTCCAGTCCTTTTTCCTCTAATTGTACCTAAATCTTATATGGATATTAAATACCATAAATATTATTTATTATGTAAATCATAAATACCCCTCAAGTGTAGAACTGGCTAGTCTACTAATGAAGTCCAGATTTTGACAGAAGCACTGTGGCATAATTTCTTGGAGAATTCTATACTAAGTCAGAATAAAGTGTAAATTAGGGCTAGAGGTAGAGCCTTTGGTTAACTTGTACAAAACTGGGTTTGATCCCCACTACTGCTTGAACTTGGCATGATTATATGCCTGTGGTCCCAGGGGGAGGTAGAGACAGGAGACTCAGAAGGTCAGGGTTGTGTCCTCAGCTGCATCAGTGTTTGTGACCAGCTCGTGCACATGAGACTCTTCTCTCAAAATAAGCAAGCAAAGAAGTTCAAGGCCATCTTCAACTCTATAGTAAGTGTTGAAGCCAGCCTGGGAGTACATGAGACCCTGTCTCAAAAAAAAAAAAAAAGTTAAAATTTTAACATGACTCCTCTATCTTAAAGAACAGAATAAAGTTAAAATTTTTAAAAACTTACTTCTTCTATGCATGTGGATGTTTTACATGCATGCATATCTGCAGCACATACCCTCCACTACCCCCCAGAATTCAGAGGAGGGTGTTGGATGCCCTGGAACTGTTGCTGGGAATTGAACCAGATTCTACTGCTACTCATAACTACCACTATAAACTGCTGAGCCATCTATAGCCCCAAAGTTAAATTTCTTAGAAAAGGTGGAAGCGTACTTGAGTAGTAGAATGCCTGCTTAGTGTGCATGATGCCCTGGTTCAGTGTCCCTAAGGTAGAGAAATAAAAACAGACAAAAATAGTGGGTTGAAAAAAAAAACAAACAGGTATTGACTCAATTTCCAGTTTGGTATTTCTGGGTAAAATGCTTGGAGCTTGATTTTCTTATGTGGAACTAGGGGAAACCTAAGGCTCCTTCCTCAGTTCTCATGTGCCTGTCTAAAGAGGTACAAGAGTATAGCAGTGTCTGAAATCCATTTTCTGAGTGTCTTTTAAGTCCACTGTTTCTCTTCAGGGTCGGGAGGGGGGGCAGCAGAAATGAGGTCCAGGATTGCTGAATGCTGTGTGGTCTCCCCTGCTGGCTCTGTCACCAGTAGGCTTCACTGCCACGAAGAGCCGAGGCTTCAGGTGGCCTGTCCAGCTGCCTAAGTCCTCTTCCCTGGATGGTGCTGAGAAGGGTGTCCCGCTTGAGGTCAGCTGGTTCTGCAGGCATTGGGCTGGGCTGCTTGGGCCTGTGGGTACTGCAGGTGACACTCAAGATCCGGCCCTTGCTTTCTATCTAGCTGTAGCATTTGCAAGAAGAAACAGAACAGACACTTCATCGTTCCAGCTTCTCGATTCAAACTCCTGAAGGTTAGTACTTAGGAGGGGGTATTTTTGTTTGTTTGTTTGTTTTTGGTTTTGTTTTTGTTTTTTCGAGACAGGGTTTCTCTGTATAGCCCTGGCTGTCCTGGAACTCACTTTGTAGACCAGGTTGGCCTCAAACTCAGAAATCTGCCTGCCTCCGCCTCCCGAGTGCTGGGATTAAAAAAGGCATGTGTCACCATGCACGGCTTCCCTGCCCCATCTTTTAAGCCTGCTATCTGTAAACTGTGAGGGACAGAGAGCTCAGCAGGACATTTTAAAGGCAGGACTTTGAGAATTTTTTTTTTTTTTTTTTTACTTAGGTGGAGCCTCAGTGTATAGTCTAGGCTAAGCCTCAAACTTCTTACCCAAGCCTCCCAGGTGCTGGGATCACAGAATTGTGCCACTATTCCTGGTTGATTATTTTTCACGTTTTTTTTGTTTTGTTTTTTGTTTGTTTTTTTACTT
>NC_034603.1:30567046-30569214 GCF_900095145.1 Mus pahari | reverse complement strand
GATGGTTGTGAGCCACCATGTGGTTGCTGGGATTTGAACTCTGGACCTTTGGAAGAGCAGTCGGGTGCTCTTACCCACTGAGCCATCTCTCCAGCCCCTTGTTTTTTTGTTTTTTTGTTTTGTTTTGTTTTGTTTTTTTAAGTGTTGGGGCTCAAACTTGGGGCCTGAACAATATTGCTCGTAGCTTTGCCACACTGAGCTCTGTGTCTAGCCTACAGGAATACTTTGACTGACTTAGTTGTTTCTCTTTTAAACTTTTTTATTTAAATGTTTTACTTATTAGCGGGTAGGCACATGGTCAGCACATATGTGGAGGTCAAACAGCTTGGTGGAACCAGTTTTCTCCTCCTATCTCTACAGGGTTTTTAGGCATCAGATTCAAATCACAGCTTCCGTGGTCAGCATCCTGACCTGTTGAGGTATTTCACTAATCCCTATTTGTTTACTTTCTGAATTGATAAATTGTTTGAGACAGCCAGGCTGGCTTCTGCCTCTGGAGGGCTGGGCTCACAGGCATATACCACTATGCCTGCCTGCCTTTTGTTTTCCAAAACTTATTTGATATCATTGTAGAAACATTTTCAAATTCAGAAAGTCACAAAAATAAAAGTCATTTTGACAACTGAAGAATTATCTGAATAACCCGCATTACTTTTGAAAAAATATAAGAGAAATAAAAGCATTCAAAGGTAGCCACTGCTGTTTTGACACTTTTTATTCAGTGTTCTTCCTCTACTCCTGTCACCCCTCTCTCTGACTTAGTCTCATGTATCCCAGGCTGGGGATTGAACCAAGGGTTTCATGGATGCTAGGCAAGCCCTGTAATAACTGAGCTGTGTTTCTGGCCCTGTACATATTATTATGCATCTAAACATCTTAGTCAGCTCACATTTATTTATTTTAAATATGGGATCTTGCTCTGTGGCACAGACTGCCGCCTGTGCTTCTAAGAGACACTCCTGCCTCAGGCTCCTAAGTACTTACAACTCCAAGTGCATGTGACCTTGTTGGTTTGATTGTTATACATTTTAACCAAAATATTACATAAGCCAGTGTGCTGGCTAATTTTATGTTAACCTCACACAAGCTAGTTACTAGAGAAAAGGGACCCTCAATTGAGAGAATGGCTCAGTATGACAGGGCTATAGGCAGGTCTGTAGGGCATTTTCTTAACTAGTAATTGATGTGAGAGGGCCCAGTCCTTTGTGAGTGTGGCCAATCTGAGCAACATAGCTATATCCTGTCTCAGAAAAAAATGGTTGTGGTTGGGGAAGCAAAAACCTCTTCTGGCCAGGTGTGGTGGTTCATGCCTTTATTCTCAGTGCTTGGGAGGGGTCTCAGGGCTGGCCAGGGCCAAACAAAGAAATCCTACCTAGAAAAACAAAACAAACAGAAAAGCTGTTCTATTGATAAACTACTTTATCATTTCCTAGTTGAAAGAAATCATAGTGTTTTCATTTTCTTTCTTTTTGTTAAATTCAGTGTTAGCATCGTTGAGCTACATCCCGGGTGTGTCCACGTTTAATCTCCTCACCAAGGACTTGTGCAGGCCACTTCCCTGGCTGGCTTACCCTGTCACTCCTGCATTTGCAGCCCTGCACTCCTGGCTTGATCTCATTTACGTTAAGAGCACTGGCCGCTCCTGTAAGCACCCAGGGTTGATGTCCAGCACCCACGCAGCCAGCAGCTCACTACCATCTGTGACTCCTGTTCCCGGAGATCAGGTGCCACCTTCTGGTCCTGAGGGCACTGCATGCATGTGGTGCACAGAGATACACACGTAAAATAATACAATTTCTTAAATGAAATCAAGCCAGCAGTGCACTGCTGCAAACCCAAGAACACAGGGGTCCCAGTGATACCTTATTCCTCTTAATCTATGCATCCACCAATTTGATTCCATGTGTTTTGTTCCTGACTAGAATGCATGGCCTACCATCATCAAAATTTGCCATATAGAGCTAGGTGTGGTGGTGCACGCCTTTAGTCCCAGCATGTAGGAAGCAGGGGCAGGCAAATCTCTGTATTTGAGGCCAACCTCCTTTACAGTGAGTTTTAGGACAGCCAGGTCTATATCATGAGACTTTTGCTTAAAAGAGAAAGAGAGGAAGGAGAGAGAGAGAGAGAGAGAGAGAGAGAGAGAGAGAGAGAGAGAGAGAGAGAGAAGA
>NC_034603.1:30561659-30566781 GCF_900095145.1 Mus pahari | reverse complement strand
CCAGCCTGGTCTACTGAGTTCCAGGACAGCCAGGGATATAGAGAAACCCTGTCTTGAAAAACAAACAAACAAACAAACAAAAAAAACAAAAACAAAAAAAGAAAAAAAAAAAAGAAAAAGCCTTAATAAGATCAGTCTATTGGCAAGCTACAAAACACATGAATTTGTAGGGGCCGAACCTATTCAAACCACCACAAGGGTCTCACTGACCCTGCTAAATCTATGTGCCCAGGATGGGTATGAAGAGGCCTTGAAGCTATCATTACAGGAGGTCCTTGTGTGCACACGTAGCTCCAGCTCAGAAGACCTTGGGGAGCTGGGAGGCGTTCTTTCTGCAGTAGATGGCATACAGTGGCCCAGGAGGAAGAATGGAAGAAGTGTGAACAGCACAGTAGTGAGAAGTCTGGCTGCAATTAACTCAGTGGTTAAGAACCTGAGTGTAGTGCAGGGCTGGTGGCGCATGCCTTTAATCCCAGCACTCAGGAGGCAGAGGCAGGAGGATTTCTGAGTTCAAGGCCAGCCTGGTCTACAAAGTGAGTTCCAGGACAGCCAGAGCTACACAGAGAAACCCTGTCTTGAAAAAAAAAAAAAAAAGAGCCTGAGTGTGAGTCAGGACCCAGTGTTTCTGATTTCCTAGAGCACCAACGAACATACACAAAATTAAAAATAAATCTTAAAAAAAAACCAAAACATTTTTAGGGGAAAACCCAGGTGCTGTAGTCCGAGGGATCTGATGCCCTCTTCTCACCTTCATAGAGCCAGACACACACTAGGTGCATAGACCTACATGTAGTCAAAACACACAAATACATAAAAGGTAATAGATACTTTTTTTTGTTTTGTTTTTTCCGAGACAGGGTTTCTCTGTATAGCCCTGGCTGTCCTGGAACTCACTTTGTAGACCAGGCTGGCCTCGGACTCAGAAATCTGCCTGCCTCTGCCTCCCCAGTGCTGGGATTAAAGGCGTGCACCACCACGCCTGGCTAATAGATACATTTTTAAAAATTTTTAAATATATGGAGCTAGAGAGGTGGCTTAGTGGTTAAGAACACTGGGTGATCTTTGAGAGGACTCAGGTTCAGTTCCCAGCACCCACGTGGCAGCTCACAACTGTCTGGAACTCCAGTTCCAGGAGATCTGATACCTTCATACAGGCATGCACCAATGCACATAGAATAAAAATAAATTTAAAAAAATACTCAAAAATGTTAAATCTACTTTTTATTTATCTGTGAGTCTGGTGTGTATGTGCATGTATGTGTCTACATGGCTGTAGGATACATATGCAGAAGCCCACAGAGGCCAGAAGAAAGCACTGGATCCCTGGGAGTTGGAGTTCTAAGATGTTGTGAGGTGATTAAAATCATGGAGCTTTTCTGTACCTTCCCTTGTTCCCAAATAACAGTGTGATATGGAGACATTCACATTCTCTAGAAGCTTCTCAAACTATAGCTGGACACATGGTTATCTATTCTAACCTGACTATGCTGATATGACCTACTTTCCAGTCACATAGCTCGTCACCTGCCATCTTGGCCTGGGCCATGGCCTTCTCCTCCTTCCGTGTCCTCACGGCTCCCCATCCCACCTGAGACCCCCTCCCCCAGTCCTCTGAAGGAGCAAGAAGGACTTCTAACCATGGAACCATCTAGCCCCTTGTTGTCATGATTAGGTCTCATGCAGCCCAAGCCGGCCTTGAGTTAGCTGGGGATGATGAGTCTCTGACCCTCCTGTCCCCACCTCCCAAGGGCTAACGTTGCATGTGTGCAACACTACCACTGGCCGAATGTACTTCTGTGTCTGCTCTTCAGTGCCATGTTAACCCCATTGTGAATTTTTAAAAATCCTTTTCATTTCATGTGCATTGGTGTTTAGCCTGTGTGTATGTCTCCTGTGTGAGGGTGTCTGATCCTCTGGAACTGGAGCCGCAAGCAACCATGAGCTGAGCTGCCATGTGGGTGCTTGGTCCTCTGGAAAAGCACGGAGCCATCCCTCCAGCCTCCAGTTTGTGATTTTTTTTTTTTAATAAAAAAAGATTTATGGCTGGGCATGGTGGCACATGCCTTTAATCCCAGCACTCNGGAGGCAGAGGCAGGCGGATTTCTGAGTTCGAGGCCAGCCTGGTCTACAAAGTGAGTTCCATGACAGCCAGGGCTATACAGAGAACCCCTGTCTCGAAATACCAAAATAAATAAATAAATAAATAAATAAATAACATGAACTGATCAAAGTGTCTATTTGTCCCTGTCCCCCAGGGTGCTGAGAGCATAACCACGTACACATTTAACACGCACAAAGCCCAGCACACCTTCTGCAAGAGATGTGGTGTCCAGAGCTTCTACACGCCGCGCTCCAACCCTGGGGGCTTTGGTGAGTGAAGGGAGTGTCTGCCGGCTTGGGACCCCGCAGTGCCTAGGGACACTTGTGGTTGGACAGATGGTCCTGGTATGTGTCTGAAGAACAAGGCTCCTCTAATGAGCTCTGGTCCAGTGGCTAGGCCTATGGTAAAGCTGTCCATCTATAGGTGGTTTTTAATCACTGGTATGGTTGGGCTGTGGGGAGACCTTCTACAGAGAAGATCATGGGAATGGGGTGCAGAGAGGCTGGGTGGTTAAGACCACTGGTTCTTCCCGAGGACCAGTGTTCTAGTCCCAATCTCTATCTGTGACTCCAGTCTTGGGAATCTGACACCCTCCTCTTGTCTCTGTGGGCACTGCATGCATGCGGTGCACAAACATATCTGCAGGCCAAACACCTATACACATAAAATTAAAAAAAAACAAAAAAAACAAAAAAACAAGATGGGTAGGAAATGGGCCTGTGGTAGGAAAAGGCCACTGGAACAATGACAGTGTAAATGGAAGGAAGAAGCCAGAATGATGGCTGTTGCTGATATTTTATAACAACAAAAGTAATGGCTATGGCTGTCACTCAGTGGGAGAGTGAACACTTGCCTGGTATGCATGATCCTCACCCTGTCCCTAAATAGATAAATAAAAAGTTTAGTTTGTTCCAGAAAAAAAAAAAAGTCCTCTACAATGGCTACTGCACTGCATGGATTGTACACTTGATTTCATGTCACAGTTAAAAAACAACAAAAAAGGAGGAAGAGGAGGAAGAGGAGGGCCAAGTGTGGATGTGGTGGCAAACCATCTTTGATCCCAGCACTTGGGCAGTAGAGGCAGGTGCACCTCTGTGAGTTCGAGGCCAGCCTGATCTACAGAGTGAGTTCCAGAACAGCCAGGGCCACATAGTGGGGCCCTATCTGGAAAAAAGCAGCAAGAAAACAAGGTGTGCTAACCCCAGCCCTCGAGAGGTGAAGGCAGAGTGACCAGAAGCTCAAGGTCATCTTCAGCTATGTAGCTACTTTGTGGTTAGCCTAGGCTAAAGACCTCCCCCCACTCCCCAACTCAAAAATAAAGATATGGGGGAGCTGGAAAGTCAGCTCAGTGGCTAAGTTCTCTGGGTGATCTTGCAGAGGACCTGGGTTTGGTTTCCAGCTCATAGCCATCTGTTCTCTCAGGGGTCCAGTGCTCTTTCTTGTTCTCTGTAGGCACCAAGCGTGCATGTATGCATATACGTGGTACACAGACATGTATGTAGGCAAAACACCCTTACACAGAAGATAAATATATTTATTTGAAAAGAAGCAAGAAGAGCCTCTAGAGCCCTCTTCAGGCCCTGCTTGACATGGAGGTGGGGTGGATACAACCTGCCCTGTGGGTAAATGGAGACTGACTGCCCCTGCGTCGTAGCCCCACAGGAAGCTGTGGGTGCCGCTGTGGCTGTGCCTATGCCTGCCTTCCGTCGCAAAGAAGAGAAGGCATGACGTCATGCTAGTCTCCTTACTCCAATGTCTTCAGCTACTGCTGCTGGTTCCTGGTCTACCAAGTTCTGGTACCTTAGAACAAGAAAGGGGTTTTTGTTGTTGTTCATTTGTTGGGTTGTTTTTTGTTATATAAAGTCCTGTATAAATTGGGAAATATTTAATTCTTTATTGAAACCCAGGAAAAGTCTGAGAATTTTCCAGGCTGCCACACAAAAGAGATTATGCAGGTCTGAACCTTCCTAATAATTTCCATGTTAATGTCCCCCACCCATTTGTATTAGGGACTGAAGACTACAGGACCTTGTACATACTAGGCAAGTGTTCTACCACTGAGCTCTGCCCCCATGCCTCAGTGTGGTTTTGAGTGCTGTGTAGCATTGGTTGACCCTCACTCGGTGCATCAGTTCTTCATGTGGGAGGTGAGGACCATAAGCCAGAGCGCTGAGGGTGTAGGCCGACTAGAGCGATGTTAGCAATCAGCAGGCCACAAGTCATCCTCATGAGCTGCCACTGAGGTAGCTCACGTGTGGGATAGTGGTACTTGCTGGTGAGGGCTTGTCTGACACATTCTCTGGTCTTACCCACACTTGGACCCCCCTCTCTGTTCCACTCCCCTAGGAATCGCCCCCCACTGCCTGGACGAAGGCACTGTGCGGAGTGTGGTCACTGAGGAGTTCAATGGCAGTGACTGGGAGCGAGCCATGAAGGAGCACAAGACCATCAAGAACATGTCGAAGGAGTGAGCAGGGCAGCAGCCCTGGAGGTTGCATGGGTGTGTGTCGCTGTGCAGGCCTGGGCTACCCTCTCCACTCCCCATGTCTCTGCGGTTCGCTGTAGACACCATTTCTTTAGGCAGCTCTGCCTTAACCCAGGTTTCATGTAAGAAACGTAACCTTCTCTCTTCCTACCAACTTTTGTGTGATCTTTTAGAAAATAAATATTTCTGACATTAATGCTATTACTATGACGTATTTCTTTGAACTTTGACTTTTGCTTGTGCGGCTTATCACTTCAGATCAGATTAACATACCGGCCCTATTAAGATGCCTGCAGCCACAGTGAGAAGAGACAAGACTCAAACAGCAGTTACAACCAGAAGACGGAATGATCACAGTTCCTGTGGGTTGTGAAAAACGTGGACTCTGGGTGCTCAGGGTACACAGGGCTAGCCCAGGAAGGCCTGGGAGCCTGTGACATGCGGTTTTAGTTTATTCCTTAGCTACTCATGTATTTGATTGTTTTTGTCACAGTGGGCTCTTTGTTGGCAGTCTTTTTCTTTTTCTTTTTTTTTTT
>NC_034603.1:30555489-30561594 GCF_900095145.1 Mus pahari | reverse complement strand
GGGTGCTCTTACCCACTGAGCCATCTCACCCGCCCCAGCAGTCTTTTTCCTTTTTCCTCTCCCTTACCCCCAATAGTTTAATCATGTAGCCCAGGCTGGCCTGTGCATGCATGCTTCCGCCCCCTGCGTGCTAGGTTATAAGCATGCACTACTGTGCCTACCCACATTTTTTAAAAATAAGGTAAACCAGCTTCTTTGTTTATTTTGATTTTCTGTCGTCAAGTTCTGTGGTTAGAAGCTAGGGCCGCATGCATGCTAGGCAGCAGCCTTAGCCACTTCTGTTCTCTCTGTGTGGTAAGACAGATGTAACACAAAGTATAGCATCTTATCCACGCATGGGAACACAGGTTATACATGTGAACACACACCACACAAATATACATCCACAAAAATGAAAAAGGACAACTTGGCTACTTACCAGCTGAGGTTTTAGTGTCAGAAGGTTGGCTTTTATTATAAAGGTGACTGAGAAACTGAAAATAGCTTTGAATAAGACACAGCCAGGCCACTATACAAAAAGTGTAATATTTACTGAGCACTTAATAGTTTCCAGGAGCTATTTAATGCAGTTGAATGAATAACTCAGTGTTTTCTAATTAAAATGAGCAAAGTTTTTTAGTTTCACTACAGCATTCAAAAATTAAGCTGGGTATGGTGGCTCATGCTTTTAATCCCAGCATTGGGGAGTCAGAGGCAGGCAGATCTCTGAGTTTGAGGCCAGCTTGGTCTACAGAGCTGGTTTTAGGACAGCCAGGGCTGTACAGAGAAACCCTGTCTTCAAAGGGGGACAAATCATTAGTGTGCATCCCCATATGCTATAGTCTGCCTTAACAAATGTTTATTAAGTACTTGGGTATGTGCAGTACTTCACAGAGAGGTTTGGGGGAAGCCACATGATGGAACAATAAAGGGACAGAGACACGGAGCCAATGAAAAGATTGCAGGGGAGGAGTCCCCAGAAAAGGTTACCTCAGAAAGTTCAATGCTTTACAACTTGGGCGGGTGCTAAAAGCATGACAGCTGAGGCCAGATCCCAGGAACCCTTGGTTGGGAGAGCCCACTCCTGAATGTTCTCTCCCTTTAATCCCAGCCCTCGGGAGGCAGAGGCAGGCGGATTTCTGGGGTTTTGTTTGTTTGTTTGTTTGTTTGTTTGTTTTTTTGAGACAGGGTTTCTCTATATAGCCCTGGCCGTCCTGGAACTCACTTTGTAGGGCAGGTGGATTTCTGAGTTCAAGGCCAGGCTGGTCTGCAGAGTGAGTTCCAGGACAGCCAGGGCTACACAGAGAAACCCTGTCTAGAAAAAAAAAGAAAAAAGAAAAAAAGAAAGAAAGGAAGGAAGAAAGAAAGTCCGTTCTTCCCTGAGCCCCACATGTCTCTAGAGGAGACGATACACAAAAAGACTTATCAAGGTCAGTCCCAGGGCTACGCCCACAGAAACTGGGTTTTCGGAATAAACTCCATGGTTGCCCATGTCTGTAATCTCAGTATTCAGGAGGCAGAGGCAGGGGGCAGGAGGATTGTGGCAAGCTCCATGCCAGTTAGTCTAAAGAACAAATTTCAGACAGTCCAAACTTCACAGTAAGACATATTATGTCTCAAAAATAAACACAAAGGTGAAGTGGAAACTTAAAGGTTCTTTCGAAAGCCCGTTGTGTTTTGCTGGGGCAGATAGCAGAAGGGGTGTTGTCCTGAAGTGGACACAGGTCAAAGCCCAAGGCACACTTGTGAAGGAACATTTTGCTGAAGCAGACACAGGAGAAAAAATGTTCTGCTAAATCAAGCACATGAAAGGACACTCAAGTATTGGGCCACCTTACATTGCATAGTTGAACTACATTTATCAGGCCTCCATAGAGAGAAACACACCCAAAAAAATCTGATTGACAGAATGATGTCAGCTGAGACAGACACCAGTGCTGAGGTAAGACCCGTGGAAGACACGTGATGTTTGGAGGGTATAAATGGGACTCGATGGACAGTGACAGAGGCTGAATTTGGCTTGCCTATAGAGCTAGCTGTGCAACACTTGTGGGTCTCTTCCGCTGATCTTTGATTCCTAGAGAGAGGCACAGCCCAGAACTACTCCTGGTGTTCCTGCTGTTCCCTCCTGCTGACTCAAGCCAAGGCTGAGGCGTGGCTGTCTCTGCTAGGTAGTGCCACTGCCACTGATTTCTGTCTGTTATCCCGACTCTACAGAACAGGACTGCTGGTATATCCGTGAAGTGTTTTCGAGTGGATCGATCTGCTGCTGCAGACCTGTGAACTGAACTGCCCATTTAGGCAAGCAGATCTCTGTGAGTTGGAGGCCAGCCTGGTCTGCAGAGTGAGTTCCAGGACAGCCAGGACTACACAGAGAAATCCTGTCTTGAAAAAACAAGAAAAAAAAAATCTCATTAGTAAAGCCTTGTGCCATGTAACTCTGTTTTCAGCTGGTACAAGGTTCTTGAAGAACTCTTATTTTGAAATGGTGACTAATTTTAAGTTCTTTCTATAAAGTAGTATTGTGGGTGGATTCAATTGAAATTGGCCACCAAGTTTGGGATTGCTCAGTTTAATGACAGTGTTTTGTTTTGTTTTGTTTTGTTTTATTTACTGTGTGAGGACAAAGGAGCAAAAGGGACAAAGGACAAAAGTATTTAATTGCCCTTATGGTGGCTCCAGAGAGCAAAGGCTCTGTGACCGGCCCATCTTGATCTATGAGCACGACCCTGATTTCCCTGTGGTAGTGCAGTCTTACTTACGAAATTGAACTGCTTGGACCCTGTTTATGGTGCTGTGGTTAGCATTTGTGGGATTCTGATATTGGCTTTGGAAATCATCTGTAAACACTTTTCCACTGGTGAATTAATCTATTCTGCCTTAGAAACTGCCTCTGCTTCCTTATTTTAATTTAGCATTTTCATATACTGGCTTATTCTCTCCCTGTCCCTGTCCCTGTCCCTGTCCCTGTCCCTGTCCCTCCCCCTCCCCCTCCCTTCTCTCTCTTTCCTGGAGCTGAGGGCTGAACCCAAGGCCTTATTCTTGCTAAGTAAGTGCTTACCTCTGAGCTAAATCACCAACTTCCATTTATTCTGTTTCATTTCTCAAAGAGAGTACATCCTTCCTACTATTTTTGTTGTACCTTTTTTCTTTTAATAAACTTTTTTTTTAAGAAGTATTTACTTTATGTGTTAGTACACTGAACTGTCCCTGCCTTCAGACGCACCAGAAGAGGGCATCAGATCCCATTACAGATGGCTGTGAGCCGCCACCCACAGTTGCTGGGAATTGAACTCAGGACCTCTGGAAGAGCAGTCAGTGAGCCATCTCGCCAGTCCCCCCTCCGCAACTTTGATTTTACTTGCTATTTGAGCTAGGGTCTTGTTTTGGATGGTTGCTGTTGTAGTTGTTTTCTGAGACAGGTCTTGTTATATACAAGCTAGGCTGGCTTTGAACTTGCAGTCCTCCTACCTCAGGCTGTCTGTATTGGGATTATAGGGCTGTGGCACCATACCTCATCTGATGCTCTTTGATTATGGTCACACACTGTGAACAGAGAAGTCTTTTGTTGGGGGCACTTATTAAGGATTTCTCAGTGGCCAACGGGTAATTGGTGTTGGTAAATAAGTATTCTGTTGATTGGATGTTAATGTTCTTTGTTAAAAGATCATAAAACCGTGGTGCACGCCTTTAATCCCAGCACTCGGGAGGCAGAGGCAGGCGGATTTCTGAGTTTGAGGCCAGCCCGGTCTACAAAGTGAGTTCCAGGACAGCCAGAGCTATACAGAGAAACCCTGTCTCGAAAAACAAAACAAAACAAAACAAAACAGATCATAAAACCAGGCTGGAGACGTGGCTTAGCAGTTAAGAGCACTGGCTGCTCTTCCAAGAGGTCCTGAGTTCAATTCCCAGCAACCACATGATGGTTCACAATGGAATCTGATGCCCTCTTCTGGTGTGTCTGAAGACAGCTACAATATATTCACACACATAAAATAAAATTAAAGAAAAAACTTAAAACCTGTTTAAACATGTGTGTGTGTGTGTGTGTCTGTGTGTCTGTGTGTCTGTGTGTCTGTGTGTGTGTGTCTGTGTCTGGGTGCGGGTATAGGTTTGTGTATATGAATGCAGATGGCCTGAGGTTTGGGTCCCTTTGGAGCAGTTGGCTGTGAGCTGTCCAGCCTGGTGCTTGCAGGAGCAGTGGGCACCAGTGGGCACTTAGCCTGGGAGCTAACTCTAGCTCAAGGCTGGTGTTTCCAAGTGCTGGGCTGGAACTTGGCCAACTTGTCGGGCTCTGGATGAGATTAGAGCTTCCAGCTATTATGGTATTTTTGTTTGCTTTGTTTTATTTTATTTTTTGCTTTTTAAAAAAGATTTATTTATTTATTATATGTAAGTACATTGTAGCTGTCTTCAGACACTCCAGAAGAGGGCATCAGTTTTTGTCATGGATGGTTGTGAACCACCATATGGTTGCTGGGATTTGAACTCAGGACCTTTGGAAGAGCAGTCGGTGCTCTTAACCACTGAGCCATCTCGCCAGCCCTATTTTTTGCTTTTTGAGACAGGGTCTCTGTCTTGAACCCAGTGCTGGGATTAAAGGTATGTGTTACCATGCCCTGCCTTACTATTGTGGGTTGTGGGGTTTTTTGTTTGTTTTATGAAGATTTTTTTTTTTATTTCTAGGTTTTGTTTCATGATCTGGATTCTGTGATGTGGGTACACATCTTCTCATGTCATGAACCTGTTATGAAAATATGTTTAGCTTAATGCTTTTATTTTTCCTAGAACAAGATAGGTGGTTCATCCTTTCATTTTTATGAAATGATGATACAGTATGTTCTGGTGGAGAAATTCACCAGTTAGGGTTTTTTTTTTTTTTTTTTGGCAGTAACTGATACCTGACTTTATTTTCTGTTGCTCCCATTTTTTTTTTAATTTATTTATTATATGTAAGTACACTGTAGCTGTCTTCAGACACCCCAGAAGAGGGCATCAGATCCCATTACAGATGGTTGTGAGCCACCATGTGGATGCTGGGAATTGAACTCGGGACCTCCACTCCCATTTATTACAGTATTTTCTTCCTCTGTCTTGTGTGTGTGTGTGTATATACACTGTGGCTTTCTTCAGAATAGGGCATGGGATCCCATTACAGATGGTTGTGAGCCACCGTGTGGTTGCTGGGAATTGAACTCAGGACCTCAGGAAGAGCAGTCTGTGCTCTTAACCGCTGAGCCATGCCCCCAGACCTCTCCTCTGTCTTCTGCTTTGAAGGCTGTCTATTTATAGCCGAGGTTTCCTGAATTGCAGGGTAGCCTCCCAGCCTGCAGGAGGCAGAGCCCAACCTTGACGTTCCTCTGACTTCCTCCGCCTTCACCTCTGAGTGCTGAGATTACAGGCCTGCAGCACTCAGCCTGTTTATACAGCTCTGACAGCAGAGCCAGGGCTCCATGCCTCCTAGGCAACCACTCCCGAGCTACATCCCCAGCTGTCTCAGGCTTCATGTTTCCCCTGGATACAATGCTCTCCCACTCCTAACATCCTCAGTGAACCCTGTTATTTGTCCCTCCACATGGGACACTGCACCCCTCCCTCAGCATGCCAGTGCTCCAAAAGAGACCTTTAGAATGCTTTCATCTCCCTCCTGTCATGACAACCGCAGAGCACTAATGAAGCAAATTGAAAGGCAGTCTGGTTATTGGAGTTAAGCTTGGTCTCTGCAGATCCTAACTATGACCCCAGGAGAGAGTGTTTCTGAGAGAGTTGTGTTGTTCTGGCCTCCCCTGTTACTCACAGGTTGAATGAGGACCTGGAAAGCTTAATGAGGCGAATGTGAGTTTGTTTATGTTTGGATTGGTTTTTATAGAGAAGGTCTTGCCACATAGCTCAGGGTGTCTTTAAATTTGAAATCCTTCTGCTTCAACATCCTGAAAGTGCACCACCATGTGGGCTCGTTCTAAGTAGCCCTGGCTGTCCTGGAACTTTGCTATGTAGACCAGGCTGGTCTATTGTTATTATTAGTAGTAGTAGTAGTAGTTTTCAAGTACTGAAAACCCTGATTTTTCGAGACAGGGTTTCTCTGTATAGCCCTGGCTGTCCTGGAAATCACTCTGTAGACCAGGC
>NC_034603.1:30553506-30554774 GCF_900095145.1 Mus pahari | reverse complement strand
GATTTGAACTCAGGACCTTCGGAAGAGCAGTTGGATGCTCTTACCTGCTGAGCCATCTCACCAGCCCCATGAGCTCTACTTCTTGGCTTTCCCCACTCTCTCCTCTCACATAGATCTTTCACTTGTGTTGTTTTTAAAACAAAGTCCCAAACATTCAGTTTACCAAATGCAAACTCAGGAGCCAGACGTTGTAGTGAAAATGTGCCAGCTCAGAGAGGCAGAGAAAGCATGCAGCTGACAAAGCCCCTTCCCCTTCGCGTAAACACCCTTTAACTCAAAGACCCTCTTTTCTCTTTTCTGGATTTTCTTATATTCACTCCCTGTCAACTGGTTGACTACTCTGCCACTTGACCTATATTGTTGACTATTTTTAGCTCTTGTTCATATAGAAAGCTCTTGTGTTAAAGATATATACTAGGACTGAGCCACACCACAAGAAACATGTTTTCCTGTTCACTATCTTAGGGTTCACAATGTGATTAAATATCCTGCAATATACTTACTGTTATAGGTCCATCCATTCCATCCATCCATCCATCTGTTCCTATTTATTTATATATTTTAAATTAAAGATCACACACACACACACACACACACACACACACACACACACACACAGTTGCTGTCTTCAGACACACCAGACACCAGAAGAGGGCATCAGATCACATTATAGATGGTTGTGAGCCACCATATGGTTGCTGGGAATTTCATAGATGGTTGTGAGCCACCATATGGATGGTTGCTGGGAATTGAACACAGGAAGAGTAGCTGGTGCTATTAATTGCTGAGCCATCTCTCCAGCCATATTTATTTATTTTTGATGTAAGAAAGAAGCAAACTGAAGCCATTTTTGAACATTTTGAAGAGGGGTCAAATAGTTTGAGTTTCCAAGACCTCCCTGGGTAACTGACATCCTGGTTGGTAAGTTGAGACTTGAATGCTAGGCAAGTCATCCTGCCACAGTTGAAAAACCTAACCAATGGGAATAGGGTAAGTATACCACAAAGATATATTCCTAAGGAAGTCCTAAATCTTGATTGGTGGGAAAATGTAACTGTCACTTGGCACAGAGAAACCCTGTCTCAAAAAAAAAAAAAAAAACAAAAACAAAATAACAACAACAACAAAAAACAGGCAGTGGTGGCACATAACTTTAATCTCAGCACTTGGGAGACAGAGGCAGGTGGATTTCTGAGTTCAAGGCCAGCCTGGTCTACATAATGAGTTCTAGGACAGCCAGGGCTACACAGAGAAACCCTGTGTGTGTG
>NC_034603.1:30535656-30552126 GCF_900095145.1 Mus pahari | reverse complement strand
AAATTAAGGAATTTTTAACTTTTCAATATTTGTGTAGTTCAGTTTTTCTACATTTTAGTACAGAAACTTTAACAAAATGCAGTTTTGAAGGTGTTTCCTTGTGAGTTAACAAGAAGATCATTGTTAATTACTATTTTGTATGAATTTTGCTAAAGTTAACTGTAAAGAAACACCTACTGACTTGCAATTTAAGGGGAATCTATTCTCCCTATTTCCAAAACAATGATGAATGGGCACTGACATGTGGAGAGAATAGATATTTGTATGTTTGCAATGTGTGTTTTAGATAATTAGAATTGGGAAACAAAAAGCAGCATATTTGTGAATTTAATAGCATTAAGATTACCTTCAAATGAAAAAGATCTCAAAAGTTAAAAAAAAAAAAAAAAAAGAAGAAGTGCTCTTGAGTAGTGACTAAAGGGCAAAACGATTGGGACAGATTTTGTTTGGGGATGGTTTTTGTTTTGTTCTGTGTGGGGGTGAGGCTCCACCTTTCCTCCTCACCTGACTGTTTTCCTGAAGGAACCCCTGGAATTTTCATATCAGCTCCCAAGACTCAGGACTTAGTGCATACTCTGTCAACTGGCTGTTTGTGTCCCTGGGAAGGACCTTCATTTTGGGGAGACAAGGTCTCTCTGTGAAGTTCTAACTGTCCTGAGTCAGCTACATGAACTTAAATGTCAAGCCTACCTCTGCCTCCTCGAGTGCTCAGAAATGAAAATCTTTGGCCACCATGCCTGCCTCTTGAGGGAGGGGGCTGCATCTACCTGGAAGAAGACCTGTGTTAGGATAATTTGTAGGAAGGTACTTTCCTCTTGTCATAAGCTTACCCAGGGCCACATTTCACTGGTGGGTACCTTCACTTGCCAACATCTGTGGCTGCCCCTGGGGGCCTCAAGAGCCACTCTCCCTCCAGTTCCTTTGCTCTCTGAGCACCAAGATGATGTTACTTTCTGAGCTTTTCAGAACCCAAAATGAACATGTTCGAGGTCATGTTGCCCATGCCTGTCCTCTTGGCTGTGATGTCCAGAGTCCTGCCTCTTGAGTTGTAGCTGTTGACCTGTGTGTGAGTGAACATGGGGTCATGGAAGGTGTGAGCAGTAAAACCTCCCTGGAGATACACGGAATGAAAACTCACACTACCCAAATTAATTGGGGACCAAATGTATAACAAATGTATAACAGCTGAGTATGTCTGGCTCAACCTTTGTATCGTGCGACTTCACTTCAGCCTTGTTCTGAACACAAAGATGTGCACCATGTGTGCACTAGGCATGCCCTCATACCACAGAACCCCACATGTGCTGCTGGAACACCTCAGCTCAGATTCTAGGCTGCGATTCTCTCTCTGTCTCTCTCTAACTGTACATACAAAGTTTTCTGCTTTTGTAGAAACATAGTGGTGTGATTATGGAAAAGCAATACTTGATGTTTCAACTCTGATCCTGCAGCATGAACACATTAAATCAGTCTTTGGAGTGTATTGATAGAATGTTAGATTTCTATATACTATGTATAAGTGTTTTGCCTGCATTTATTTTTTAAGCACCATATATGTGGCTGATACCCCTAGAGGGTAGGAGAGGATATTAGATCCCCAGGAATGGCAATTATAGGCAGTTGTGAGCCACAATGTGGGTGCTAAGAACTGAACCCAAGTCCTCTGCCAGAGCAATGGGTGTTCCTAACTGCTAAGCCATCTTTACAAGCCCCGTAATATTTGATTCTACTCATTTCTTTTTGAAGAGCCAGTGAGTTGTGAGTAGCTACTACACATGAATGTGGCTTGATTAGCACCTAGCTTACATCTGACAGTGAGTCTGTAACAGTGAGATGACTTAGCAGGTAAAGGTGCGTGTGCCTGTCCCTGGAACAACACATGTTGGACGAACAAAACTCCTGAAGGTTGTCCTGACACACACACACACACACACACACACACACACACACAAACACGCACACAAATAAATGTAAACAAAATTTTAAATTACTATTTGATTTGGTGAGTTTCATAAGAAATCATTAAATGATTTTTGGCTTGGAATTAAGGCAGGATTTCCATCAATTTCTGAAACATTCCTAAACACACTTCTGCCATTTTATACTATGTATCTATGGGAATAGGCACTGTCACTAATGACTATAAAATTTTATAGTCAGTATCAATCAATATCAATCATCTCTGAAACAAATGTTGAGGATGCTGTGCCTTGCAGCATCAAATACTCAGCCAGAATTTAATTCATAATAAACAATCATGTCCATCTCAGCCTGAACATTCAGTATTCAGTAAGTAGTAAAATTCTATGTATACCAAGGAATTATTTTAAAAGATATCTTTATGATTTATTATTAGTAAATGCCTGATTTCTATACTTATTTATATACCTTTATATCTGAGGATGTATAAAACTTTCTCAGGTGAAGTGGGGTCATGAATGGAGACTGTGAGCTCACAGAAGGAGCTTATGAAGAGAAATCGCATCATCAGGCGAATCAGCGAATAAACATGACACTAAAATATTCCCTCCTAGATGTTTATGGAGTATTTATTTTTGAATGAATCTCTTTTAGCCTGGGTTGGTTTTACTTGCTTTGTAGTTGAAGATGACCTTGGATTTCTGATCATCCTGCCTCCTGTGCCCAAGTGTTGGCACACACATTTATACTGTGCTGGAGACCAAACCTAAGCACACTCTCTCAGCTGAGCTACTCTCCCCAACCTCTTAATTTGTGAACATATAGTAAAACAAATACAAACAGGTGAAGCTGGGCAGTGGTGGCACACGCCTTTAATCCCAGCACTTGGGAGGCAGAGGCAGGTGGATTTCTGAGTTCGAGGCCAACCTGGTCTACAGAGTGAGTTCTAGGACAGCCAGGGCTACACAGAGAAACCCTGTCTCAAAAACAAACAAAACAAAATAAACAAGCAGGTGCAAAATAATTCTCAAATTATTATAATTCTTCTATGCGTCTTTTTAATGTCTCAGATTTGAAAACATTTTTCATAGGTTGTACTGTATGTATATCATAAGAAACTCAAGGGGTATTGTCAACAAAATAACAGTTCTCACTTCAAAGAGGATGTGAGGTAGTTTATCCTGGGGTGAAATATGTGCCGGTGTCTCAGGACACATATTCAGGTCACCCCAGTTCCATGTCCCAATGTGGAAACAGCTCCATGAAGTTTTATAGCAGCAGCACCACTTAAGTCATACACGGGCACTTCTCTCACACACAGTCACACATGGGCCCTTCTCTCACACGGTCACACATGGGTCCTTCTCTCACACAGTCATATATGGGCACTTCTCACATACAAAGTTATACATGGCTCTTCTCTCACACACAGTCATACATGGGCCCTTCTCTCACAAAGTCATACATGGGCACTTCTCACATACACAGTCATACATGGGCACTTCTCACACACACAGTCATACATGGGCTCTTCTCACACAGTCATACATGGGCACTTCTCACACACAGTCATACACGGGCACTTCTCACACACACAGTCATACATGAGCACTTCTCTCACACACAGTGGGAACATCAGGTAGGCGGGTCTCAGGAAAGGAAGGCGTCTCAGCCGCAGGCCTCAGATGCTATCTGAACAAACCCCTAGCCTTTTGGTTGATGGGAACTAGGCAGCTCCTTCTGTATTCTCAAGTGTTTTCCCAAGGGTCACAAAGATGCTAGGTCAGATACAGAAGTGGGGAGAAGACAGTTTGCAAGGTATCTAAGGACACCCCAATATAACTTGGTTCTGGACAGGCAGCCTTTCAACTTCTGTATCATTGCTAATCAGTGAATCAGCCTTGCAGAGGGCTTAGTGCAAGAACACAGTACAAAAGGAATCTTTGGAGACAGGCTCCACAGGCATGGGGGAACCTCAGCTTGTTTACACCTGTGGCTACAGTTCTTCCTCCAAACAAAGCAGGCTAAGGAAACTATTTGTTGATTATCATGTAGATTTTTTAAAAGATTTATTTATTTATTATGTATAAGTACATTGTAGCTGTTTTCATACACTCCAGAAGAGGGCATCAGATCTTGTTAAGGATGGTTGTGAGCCACCATGTGGTTGCTGGGATTTGAACTTAGGACCTTTGGAAGAGCAGTCAGTGCTCTTAACCGCTGAGCCATCTCTCCAGCCCATCATGTAGATTTTTACATGCGGGTATATTGCTTTATGTAAACGTGGTTTTACCACTGTCCTATTAGAATACTCATAACTATTTGAGGTTATTTTTTTTACTTTTTTAAGAGACTCATTATGTAGCTCTAGATGTCCTGGAACTCACTATGTTGACCAGGCTGGCACAAACTTACAGATATCCACCTGCCTCTGCCTTCTGAATGCTGGGATTAAAGGCATGCACCACAACACCCAGCTTCCCATATTTTATTTATTTTGTACTGGTTCAATATTTCACTATCAGAATAATGTTTGTATTTTCTTTTCATTTCTTTCTTTATCATATATATGTGTGTGTGTGTGTGTGTGTGTGTGTGTGTGTGTGTGTGCGCGCGCGCGCGCCCAGCTCCTACTTAGAAAAGGCTGAGACCAAGATGTGTATTGGCTCCTTAAGGGAGGACCCACAGCCAGGGTCATCTCCACACATCAGAATCACCAGGGCGATAAGGTACAGCTTCTCTAGACTGTAAAGTTCTCATAAGGGGATACAAATAAAAACCCAAGAATTATGGTTGAAGCACCTGAAGACCGTGTAGGGGGAGGGGTGTCTGGATGAACCTGGGCTAGGGTTTGGCTGTGTCCCCTGGAATTCATGTGACTTCAAAGCCCCAGTGTTTAGGGTGAGGCCTTTTGGAGGTGACTGGGTTATTTGTTGTATGAGTGGCTTGGTCCTAAAGGATCTCTCTGGCTCTCTGGCTCTTTTTCCCAGTGCCTGCCTGCCTGCCTGCCTTTGCCTTTGAGATGCAGCGGGAGGTCCCTCACCAGCTGCCATGTGAAGCTCTCAGACTTCACAGGCTTCAGAACTGTGGTCCAAGTCAACTGCAGCTCTGCAGATGCCCTGTGAGTGGTGTTTCAGCTGCAGGAACATAAGACTGACCAAAACAGCCTGGTCTGGAAGCCATGTAAACATCACACCTGTGAACTAGTTCTATGGCACATTTACACTCATTTATGGTAAAGGCCACCTTCCTAGACTTTGCTTGATGTCTGGTGTAAACTCTGTTATCATGCAAACTATTGGTAAATTAGTGGGGTGGCTATTATTGTGTTGGTGTAGGCTTGGTTTGCCCCAGAAGAGGCAGCTGGGTTGGGGTGACCCATTGTCTACGAGGTCCCTGTTAGGCAGATGCTGCTTTGCTGGGGTTTCCCTGGGTCAGGCAGGTAAATCAGTCCAAAGCCTGGCCAGGGCACTTCTGGCTCTGCTTCTCCCTTTTGTTCTGAGGGGCTGACAACTCTCCAAGGCTTCAGAGGAACTGCAGCGAGTTGATTCTCATGTATCTGGAGAAGAGGATGTAGAGATAGCGGAACCAGAGGAGCTGACTGTGGTGGCAGGACATGGCTTTCTGGAAGAATCAGAGAACATGATGGCACTCACTCTGGGCCTCTTATTTGCAGACCTTCCCTCTCACCTGCCCCACTGCCAGTACTATGTTTTCTTAGATTTATGTGTATGTCAGTGCTTGAGTGTGGATATGTAGTACCCATGGAGGCCAAAAGAGGGTGACAGACCTCCTGGAACTGGAGTTACAGATGGCTGTGGGCACAGGAACTGAAACCGGATCTACAGGGGCATGGAGTGCTCCTAACCACTGAGCCATCTCTCCAGCCGCTTGTTTTCATGTCACTGGTGATGCTGTGTTGCTAAGTTTCCTAAAAGGAGCGTGTACCAGTTGTTTACTTATACATTTTATAATCAGAAAAAACAAAAACAAAAAAGCCCAAGTCATTGAAAAGTTAGTCAGCCAGGTGTAGCTGGAATAATCTAGCAGGTGACACAGTGTTGTAGATGGCAGGGCTTTGAAGAGCCAAGGGACTTGAGGCTGGGGTCACAGTGCAGTGTTCTTGAGATACATATCTTACCTTGGCCTGTGCCACTTCTTTGCTGGTGAGCACAAAGAGAACATCCCGGGGCGACAGTAGAGTCCAGGGCAGATCCAGGAGGAAGGCATACTTCCGAAGCACGTTCACAGACTGGAGGGTGAGTACAGCGCACCCTGGGCAAGGAGGGTTGGCGGATGGGATCACCGTGCTGCTCTCAGCCAGGTGCTCCCCTGAGCGTCCGCCCTCTCCTGGTGGCTCAAGGCAGGCAAGACTGTTGCTCTTCAGCTACCAGGTGCTTTGTGGCTCTCTGACCAGCATTCTCTCACACGGGAGGACTGCCAAGTGGGAGAAGTGCTCCACAGCTGAGAGTGTCCTTGCAAGAGGAAGGGGCTGCTAGAGGGCGAAGGAAAGGTGATAAACAGGAATTTCTGAGTTGGGAGACTAAAGACTCATTCCTGCTGTGCTGACACCGGGTGCTGGTGTGCTGGCTCTCACCTGTAATCACAGCACTTGGAAGGCAGAGGCAGGAGGACTGCCACCAACGTGAAGCTAGCCTAGGCTTCAGAGACCCCATTGCCGGGTCCGGCATGGCCTAGGTAGGGGTGGAATGACATGGTTCCCGCCTCTGGATCCGGACCAACAGGCCTTCACAAGCATCATTGGCTGCAGTGGGCAAAAGGCTTGTTTGCACGATAATGTACATGTTTGCATTCCTCGGTTCCAGCCGGTGGAACAGCCTACCAGTTAATGTTAATGACTCCATGATACTCAGGGACAGCACTAGTCCTGGAGGCCAAGGTGTGGCTGTGTCTCAGCAAAATGATTAACTGCTGGGACCTACAAGACAGCCCTTAAGACTGTGAAAAGAACTCTAAAACCGGGAGTTTGAAAATATAAAATTTCGGGGCTGGGCGTGGTGGCGCATGCCTTTAATCCCAGCACTCGGGAGGCAGAGGCAGGCGGATTTCTGAGTTCAAGGCCAGCCTGGCCTACAGAATGAGTTCCAGGACAGCCAGGGCTATATAGAGAAATCCTGTCTTGAAAAAACCAATATAAATATGATTTCTCAACTATGTAAAATATGAGTATGCAATATAAACTGTGTAAGGGGCTTCACAGATCTAAAGGAACTGAGGCAGCTGCACTGTGAGCCAACTGGTCAGACACTTAGGAAGGAGGTAAGAGATTTATAGAGTGGTGATCACAGGAGATCCCGCCCTGCTTTGTCGTTGCTTATGCTTACAGATTCCTGAGTTCAAGGTCAGCTTGGGATAAGGAATTTAGGTCCCAGCTCTGCAGGTAGAAATGGTAATTTCTGGGTGGGGTCACACCCAACTAGTTTGCTGTTAACTGAGGCGAGCAGATCTCTGAATTCTTTTGCAAGTTAAAAAAAAAAAAAAGTGCTTGCTCTCTGGAAACTAAGGGCTGGGATCACCAGATGCAGATGGATAGGATAATCAAAAGGAAGCCAGGAGTAAGACTGGATTGGTATGTAAAATAAAAGATCTGCGGGAGATGAGCTATGAAGGGAATTTTTTAGAACTGCTTGGAGAATGGGCACAAGCAGAACACAGAGATAACTGGCTAAAGATTTCCAGAGAAGGAAAACCAGAGAAAGCAGACTAGGAAGGAAAAACAGAAAGGAAGCAGACTGAGAAGCTGCCTTGAGCAGAACATAGGCCACCAGCTCAGACCCATGCTTTGACCTGAGTCCTTTGTTTCACCAGCTCCCAGACACGCCTTCTCTCAGAACCCCTGTCCAAGCCAAGGCTGGTCCTTAGCACCCCATCTCTGAAAACGTTTTGGCGTGGAAAGTCCCGTAACTGCTCTGGAGTTTAGCTTCCAAGCAGTGTTGACAGTGTAGGCCTGCCTGTCTCACACGGTGGACAGAGTCAAATGGAGGCCAGTGGTGCTCCTAAGGCCTCGTCTGTGGAGACAGCACTCATCTCCCGTGTTTTACTTTCTGATCTCATGTCACCCCTGAGAGGCAGGCCAGCCCAGAACTTTCTCAGAGAAGTACAGTCGGACATCAGGCAGTGAATGGCCGATGGGGTCCTGAGCCTCCCAGGGGTTTAGAAAGCGTTACTATGTCAAGTTCATCAATGGATCAGAAACCTGTGAGGTGGGTGATGGGAGCTGAGTTTGGACAGACTAACAAAATACTAGCAGTGGAAGAGCTAGCTACCTGTGGAGAAACTAGATACAGTCTGTCTGAACCTGCCATGCACACCTTACAATACTGCACAGTCTAGGGCCGCCCTGAATAGGTATCCTTTAGTCCCCAGTGGTACTGTTCTAGGACTGCCACAAATACTTCAATTACCAATGACCAAGTTGACATAAAATGACTCAGTGTTTACACAGAACCTACCCACATCCTCTTGTATACATTAATTCATCTCCAGGTTACTTATACTCTCTAATGTGAGAAAATGCTGTGGAAATAGTTGCTGTATTGCATTGTCTAGGACTAGTAAGGAGAGAAGAATCTGCATTTTCAGTATAGGTGCCATCTTTTGTCCTTGCATATTTGAATATATTTGTGTGTGCGCGTGTGCCTGCATGAGTGTATGTGCACCACATTCGTGCACTGCATGTCTGAATGCCCTGGAACTGGTATTATAAGCTGTTGTAGTCTGCCTGATATGGGTACTGGGAACTGAGCCCAGGTCCTCTGTAAGAGCCGTGCTTTTAACTGGGGAGCCTGGTCTCCAGCATCCCCTTGAATAATTTTGCTCCCACGGTGTTAAGTCCATAGATAACATAGAGATGAGTGGATCTGGGGGGCTGACAGTGTCTGCACATTTCCTTGGGAAGTTCCTTAGAGGGGTAGTGACTTTTGGTTGTTTGCAAAAACCTGAAACCCACACAACAAAAGCAGGCCCTCTTTACCTTTAGGCAGCTTCCCTCCTGAGTGCAGGGCCCTGGAGGATGGAGAGGAGGAGCATTAGACGGAGCGTGAGACACCCACTCTCCTGTGAACAGGAGGGACCTTCAGAGCAAGGCCTGCATGGCCCAGCCAAGCACACGGACACCCAGTGGTTTCTTTCTTTCTTTTTCCTTTTTTTTTTTTTTGGTTTCTTTGAGACAGGGTTTCTCTGTGTAGCCCTGGCTGTCCTGGAACTCACTCTGTAGACCAGGCTGGCCTCAGACTCAGAAATCCACCTGTCTCTGCCTCCCGAGTACTGGGATTAAAGGCGTGTGCCACCACTGCCCAGCCCCAGTGGTTTTTTTTTTTTTTTTCCCCTTTAAGGTTCATTTATTTATTTATTTAATGTCTGTAAGTACACTTTAGCTGTACTTATGGTTGTGAGCCCTTATGTGGTTGCTGGGAAATGAATTCAGGATCTCTGCTTGCTCCGGCAGGCCCCGCTCACTCCGGCCCAAAGATTTATTTATTATTATATCTAAGTACACTGTAGCTGTCTTCAGACACTACAAGAGGGAAGCAGATCTCATTAAGGTGGGCTGTGAGCCCTTATGTGGTTGCTGGGAAATGAATTCAGGATCTCTGCTTGCTCCGGCAGGCCCCGCTCACTCCGGCCCAAAGATTTATTTATTATTATATCTAAGTACACTGTAGCTGTCTTCAGACACTACAAGAGGGAAGCAGATCTCATTAAGGTGGGCTGTGAGCCCTTATGTGGTTGCTGGGAAATGAATTCAGGATCTCTGCTTGCTCCGGCAGGCCCCGCTCACTCCGGCCCAAAGATTTATTTATTATTATATCTAAGTACACTGTAGCTGTCTTCAGACACAACAGAAGAGGGCATCAGATCCCATTACAGATGATTGTGAGCCACCATGTGGTTGTTGGGATTTGAACTCAGGACCTCTGGAAGAGCAGTCAGTGCTCTTAACCGCTGAGCCATCTCTCCAGCCNNCCCCCCCCCCCCCCGTGGTTTCTATTGCATAAGTCAACATCTAAATCTACAGGAGCACATACCTCTGGCTATGGCTGAGGGGACCAGAGTGGGCCTCAAGTTTTGCCCATTAGAGATGAGAATAACTAACCTCGATTTTTTTTTTTTTTTCTGTAAAAATCAATTAGTGTCCTAGCTAGCTTTCTGTTGCCATGATAAAGACCATGACCAAAAGCAACTTTGGAAGGAGAGGGTTTATATCATCTCAAAACTCCCAGATGACAGTCCATCAGGAGGGAGGTTAGGGCAGGAACGTACCCAGGAACCTTGAGGCCGAACCTGAAGCAGAGGCCAGGAAGTAGTGCCGCTCTACCTTTGGCTTGCTCAGCCTGCTTCCTTATACCCCGAGGTTCACTCCAGACGGCACCACCCACACAGCTGGTTGGGCCCTTCCACGTCAATCATCAAACAAGAAAATGACCCACAGACCTGCCTACAGGTCATGTTGATGGATGCTTTCTCCTGATTGACGTTCCCTCTTCCCAGATGACGTCAGCTTGGGTCAAACTGACAAAAAGCCACCAGAACAAGCAGAGGTGGAACTAGACCTACTCAAGGACCCACCCACTGTCTGCTGAGGGCTCCTGGATTTCTTTGTAGTAAACTTGGTCTGATTCTTTTTTTTTTTTTTTTGTAAATACCTGAGTGCAGATTAACAAGGCTCTATGAGGGCTGGTGAGATGGCTCAGTGGGTAAGAGCATTCGACTGCTCTTCTGAAGGTCTGGAGTTCAAATCCCAGCAACCATATGGTGGCTCATAACCATCCGTAACAAGATCTGATGCCNTCTTCTAGAGTGTCTGAAGATAGCTACAGTGTACTTACATATAATAAATAAATAAATAAATAAATAAATCTTTAAAAAAACAAAAACAAAAAAACAAGGCTCTATGAGGCCTTGGAAGGAAATGGAGCCCCTGTTCCTACCCACTAACAGTTTGCTTTGCTTTCCAGCAGCCCAGTCCTTAGAATAACCATTTGGCTAAAAGTCCACTCCTGGGATGGATACTTTTCTGTGTATCTTTACCAGAAAACTGCATCTTCGACTGTAACCTATGCTACGTCTTTCTTGACTGTGAATAAACCGGATGCAACTGACAATACGCAGCTCTATCAGTGGCCTCTATTGGGCCAGGAGGCAAATGATTTTTACAAGAGGGGAGAGGAGTGTGGCCTCCCATCATTCCATAGTCAAAATATGAGATTAATAATTTCTGGTATATTTCACAGTTGCATATAATTGAAGACAAGGCTGAGGAGCCATCAGGTCATGTTTGCCTACATGGGAGCCTCACAGAGGCACCTCACTGAAGGGAGAACCAGGCTGACACACATGAAAGCAAAACACCCATACATGTTTAAAAATAAAGGATGTGGTGAGGGAGGTGAGCGACAGGGCAACAGAGGCTGTACAGTGACACCCAGTAGGTTTTCTGGCACAGACAACAGGCAGGGAGTGTTCAGTAACTGTGACCCTTGAGCAAATGGAAGACCCCTTCCTTTCCACGCCCACCCCCAGAGAAGCATACCTCACAGCTTTGTACAAAGCAATGTGGTTGCTGTGACCACTGACTCCTTCTGCATCAAAAGTCACCACCTGTAGGGACAGACCGGGAGGAAGGGCTCATTCAGAGGTGTTGAATGGCTTCTTTGCTGCCTCGGCTTCAAAGTAGCTTTCACCATTCCTTTGGGGAAGGAATGCACAGAACCCTGAAACTTTTCAAATTTTGTTGTTGTCAGTTTTGTTTGTTGAAAAAAAACCCATGAATGAAAGAAACATAAGAAAACAAGGATTCAGGAAAAGGACCAGAGATGGTTGGTTAGAGGCCGATGGAAAGAGAAGGGTTTTTTTTTGTTTGGTTGGTTTTTTTTTGTTTTTTTTTTTTGTTTTTTTTTTTTGGTTTTTCGAGACAGGGTTTCTCTGTATAGGCCTGGCTGTCCTGGAACACACTCTGTAGACCAGGCTGGCCTCAAACTCAGAGATCCACCTGCCTCTGCCTCCTGAGTGCTGGGATTAAAGGCGTGTGCCACCCGCTGCCCAGCACTTTTCTGACTCTGAGCAGCTGAGGCAGCTTCTCCGCAGTTAGATCTGTGTGTGGGTTCTACGTGTGTGTGGCAGCGGTGGGTTCTATGGTTCACTCCTGGTCCTGGCAGTAGGAAAGAGCGGAATTTTCCCCATCCACACAAACTGGTTTCCCAAATCTTTGTTGCACACGCACGTATGTGCACGTGGGGACCAGAGAAATGTGGGTGTTGTTCCCCAGGAGCTATCCATCTTGTTTTTGAGATAGGTTCGCTCACTTGCCTGGAACTTGCTGGTAGATCAGGCTAGTCTAGCAGGCCAGGGAATCCCGGGGATCTGCCTGCCTGTCTCCCCAGTACTAGGACCATAAGCACACAGCACCATGCCTGGTTTTTGGTTTGTTTGTTTCCTACATGGGCTGTAGAGATGAACGTCAAGTTTTCATGGCTCCAAGGCTCAGGATACCTCTGTTGTAGGCTTTGGGTATGAACAGAGGGCTTGCCCAGCACACATGAAATCCAGGGTTTGTTTCTTAGCACTACATACATTGGTGTGGTGGTGCAAGCATGTGGTCCCAGTTCCTAGGAGACAGAGGCCTAAGGAGCAGAAGTCTGGGTCATCCTTGATCCACAGTAAGTCTGAGGCCACCCTGGGGTACATGAGAACCTGTCTCAATGGATATTTGTCTCTTATCTGACTGGTCACTTGCATTTTCCTCCATAACTGCTCCATAGGAATCATTCGGGTAGAAACAGCCTGATTTGCTGGGGTTCCCCTCCTCATGCCATACCACAAGTACAATGTCCTGGATTGGCTCACAGAAGTTTATCTTAGGCTGCCTCTCGTTCCATTTGCAAAAATATCTTCATCTATAAGCTTTGTCTAAACTCTTAACATTTAATTTCTACACAGATGGATATAAAGAAAAAAAGAAAAGACAGTTTGACTTCAGGGTGGGGATGGGTTGAGTTAGGTTCTGCCATAAGGTCAGGCTCGTCTAGAAGCCACAATGTAGCTGAGGATAACCTTGAACTCCTGTTTGCTTCCACTTCCCAAGTGCTGAGGTTACATCTGCACTGCTGTGCTCAGCTCTATAGTTTGAATGATAACAACAGAAATCACAGTGTGGCTCTGGAGGTAAAGCTGCCAAACCTGATGAGCTCAGAAGCCACATGAAGGTGCAAGGAGAAAGAGAAATGAGTCCTTCAAGTTGTCCTCTGACCTCCACAGGCATACCTTATGGTGTTTGCACTCACATACATCACAAACACACAATTAAATAAATAAGCATTAAAAAAAAAACATGAATGAAAGAAACATAAGAAAATAAGGATTCAGGAAAGGGAACAGAGATGGTTGGTTAGAGGCCGATGGAAAGAGAAGGGCTGTTCCCAAGGACAGAAAGTGTCCCAGTGGCACAGAGGAAGGGGTTGGAACTGGAATTGGGTACTCAGGGAAAAGAGTTACTCTTGCTCTATTTCTTTTGTGGTTGTTGTTGTTGTTATTATTATTATTATTATTATTATTATAGATGTCTCATGTGCAGCTGAGACTGACCTTAAACTCCTGGTCTTTATTATTATTATAGATGTCTCATGTGCAGCTGAGACTGGCCTTAAACTCCTGGTCTCCATGCTTCTACCTCCCAGGCTTACAGACCTGTACCAATGCAACAGGCTTGGTCTTTCTATTTACAGGGCCTGGCTACTGTGAGAGCCAGCCGGGTTTCTGTCTTCAGGACTGTCATGGAACATGGAACATTAGTGCCAATCTAGACAGTTTCATGATGACAAAGAGAAGGGCTAAACGGCTGGGATGAGTGTTCCCATTTGTCAAAACTAAGAAGCACTTTTTCCTTCTTTTTGGTTTTTGCATTGCTGGGATTCAAACCCTGGGACTTGTGCATACTAGGCAATTACTTAACCACTGGGCTAGAACCTCAGCCTGAAACTCTGAAGCTTTCTGACACAGACCTCCTACCATTTATTGGTCTCAAACCATTATTAGAAAGTATCCTGGAGCCGGGTGCCCTGGTCAGGAAGTCTCCTGGGGCCAGGCATCAGAGCTGGCGAAAGAATACATTTGTTTCTCCCTAACCACCAGCAGATCCTTGGCCTGTCCCTCTGAGACTCAGCCCATCAGTGTGAAGCTTAGGAACAGTTAGAAGACAGGTTACCCTTAGGATGGTTATTGGGCTCCCACCCCCTGTGAATGAAGGCTATGGAGTAAGGCTTAATATATGTCTGCTATGTCCTGTTTCCCTGGAACCTGAGTTGTTACTTCATGTAGAAAAGGGATTTTGCAGATGTTATTAAAGATTTCAAGATGAAGAGGGTATTCTGGATGGGGTGGTGAGCTCAATGTAATCACAACAGTCCTTTAAAAATGGGGGCATAGCTGGGCGTGGTGGCGCACGCCTTTAATCCCAGCACTTGGGAGGCAGAGGCAGGCGGATTTCTGAGTTCGAGGTCAGCCTGATCTACAGAGTGAGTACCAGGACAGCCAGGGCTACACAGAGAAACCCTGTCTCGACCCCCCCCCAAAAAAATGGGGGCACAGAGGGTCAAAGGAGAAGGCCACATGACAAGAAGCAGAAATTGGCACAATTTCTTTGAAGATGGAGGAAGAAGAGAGGAATGGGTCACGTTGCTCATGCCTGTAACCCCTTACTCTGCTAAGAGTACTTCCCACCCTGAGCTACTATACTCAGCCTCTCAATGAGGACGAACCCTATTCTCCCATGTTCAGGACTGCAAGGGCCAGATCAAGAAAAGCCATGACTTTCGAGGCCAGCCTGGTCTACAGAGTGAGTTCCAGGACAGCCAGGGCTACACAGAGAAACCCTGTCTTGAAAAAAACAAAAACGCCGGGCCTGGTGGCGCAGGCCTTTAATCCCAGCACTCGGGAGGCAGAGGCAGGCGGATTTCTGAGTTCGAGGCCAGCCTGGTCTACCAAGTGAGTTCCAGGACAGCCAGNGCTATACAGAGAAACCCTGTCTCGAAAAACCAAAAAAAAAAAAAAAAAAAAAAAAAAAAAAAAAAAAAAAAAAAAAAAAAAAATAAAAAAAAAAAAAAAAAAAAAAAAAAAACAAAAACAAAAAACAAAAAAAAAAAAAAAAAAAAAAAAAAAAAAAAAAAAAAAAAAAAACAAAAACAAAAAACAAAAAACAAAAAACAAAAAACAAAAAAGGAAAGGCCATGACTTCCAAAGCTGAAATGATGAATTTCCCCGACAAATGGAGTGAGCGCAGCGGTAGGGCCAACAGCTCTAACACTCTACGGTGAGGACCAGGACTGCAGTTAGTCCTGGGAAAGCCACTACCGTAAGAAAGCAGGGTGCTGAGGCAAAAAGATGGCTCAGTGGCCAAGTATACTTACTGCTCTTACAGGAGACCCAGGTTCTAATCTTAGCACCCGTATGTAGCTCACAATCACCTGTAACTCTAGGTCCAAGGGACCCACCACCCTTTTCTGGCCTCCGTGGGCTTCTGCATACAGATAAGTACACATAAACTCACATAGGCTCAAGCATACTCCAAACAAACAAACAAAAAAGAAAAAAAAAAAGAAAAAGAGTCTTTAAAAATAGAAAGTCTAGCGGTAGTGGTTGTACACACTTTTTTTTTTTCCCCCCCGAGACAGGGTTTCTCTGGAACTCACTTTGTAGACCAGGCTGGGCTAGAACTCAGAAATCCACCTGCCTCTGCCTCCCAAGTGCTGGGGGTTGTACACACCTTTAATTCCAGCAGTCAGGAGGCAGGCAGGTGGATCTGTGTGAGTAGGAAGCCACCCTGGTCTCCAGAGTAAGTTCCACAATATCCTGGCTACACAGAGAAACCCTGTTTCAACACCCCCTTAGTCTAATGCATCAACTCCCCCAAAGTCTAATGTATCAGTTCGCTGAATGGATGCGTCACTGATAGAAAAGTCCAATCTGCTTCTCAACCAGCATGCTCTGTCTCTTAACAGAAGTCAAAAGAACAGACTTTGAATAGTGAAGTTTTAGCTATTAAACTACGAGGGGTTACTATTTGGATTATTTTAAGATTTGGAAGGTAAGCCTTGGCAGCTTTAAAATGGGCTGTTAGTTGGGTGTGGCCATGCAACCTCTAATCCTAGCACTGGGGAGGCAGAGGCAGGAGGATTTCTGAGTGTTTCAGGCCAGGCTGGTCTACATTGAGAGTTCCAGGACAGCCAAGGCTACAGATCCTGTCAATAATAAATGAATGAATAGGACAGGACAGGATAGAATTGACTGTGGCTGAACCCTAACCTGCTAGTCCTAAGAGAGTTGAGATGGCTTTGTCCACCTTTGCAAGCAAAAATGAATCTCCATTTCTGCTCTAATGGTGACTGAAAATTTCCCTATAAAGCGAGTATGAATTTATCCTAATTTTTAAAAAAAGAAATGGAGGGGGCTGGTGAGATGGCTCAGTGGGTAAGAGCACCCGACTGCTCTTCTGAAGGTCCGGAGTTCAAATCCCAGCAGCCACATGGCGGCTCA
>NC_034603.1:30534300-30535645 GCF_900095145.1 Mus pahari | reverse complement strand
AATCTTAAAAAAAAAAAAATGGAGGCAAGCAAGCTGGGTATAGTGGTGCATGCCTTTAACCCCATCACTCCAGGTTGATCTCTTTGAGTTTCAAGGTTAACCTGGTCTACACAGTGAGACCGTGTCACAAACAAACAAATGATTGTGAGCCTAGCCTTTAACGGCTGAGCCATCTCTCCAGCTCATTGACAGAGCCAGGGCTTATGCACAAAGCTTTGGGTGAGGTCCGCAGAGCCCCCTACTCCCCTATATGTTTCTGGAAGCTGCTAATACTAGATCTTTATTTTTATTTCATGTGCATTCATGTTTTGCCTGCATGTATGTCTGCATGAAGGTGTCAGATCCCCAAAACTGCCATGTAGGTGCTGGGCCAGCCCCAGCATTTACAACTTTCATCTTCAAGGTGAGAATGCTACCCTAACTGTAAAGCCACTTGGTGCTAGAAGTTCTGTGCCAGTGCGAGTCCTACACAGCTTCCTGGGGTGCTGAATTTTCAGGGGAAAGGTGGAGAGGCAGGACACGGTTTGAAAAATGCTTTTCTCAAGCCTGAGGGTTGAGAACTTGTTCAGTCCATCATAAATAAGATGGAAGGGAATTGCTTACTCTTCCTCTCACTCCTTTGTCCTCTCTCTTCTCTCTCCTCTTCCCTTTCTCTCTGTCTTCTCCCCTCTCTCCTTTCTCTTTGTCTTCTCCTCTCCTCTCCTCTCTTTCTCCATGCATTTCTATAATAAAGCTCTTAAACCATAAAAAAAAAAAAAAAGATGGAAGGGAATTGAAAGGCGTGGCTGCCCTTCAGTGGGATTAGCAGACAACCTTTTAGAATGGGCTTGAAGCAGAGACAGCCATGAGGCAAGTAGCTAGCCCTGTGACAGGATGGAGACCCTGCTTCTCCACTTGGAGTGCCATTCGCTTACCAGGTCAGTGCCGTTGGCATGTATGTGCTGGAGGAGGGTGCTGGCCACATGTTCCGTGTCCCACTGCACTTCTGGATCATCCGGAAACTCCCTGCAAGAGAGAAGCACACCAGAACCCTTTCAAGGTGGAAATAGCCTTTTGTTTGTTTGTTTGTTTGTTTGTTTTTCAAGACAGGGTTTCTCTGTGTAGCCCTGGCTGTCCTGGAACTTGCTCTAGGCTGGTCTCGAACTCACAGAGATTTACCAGTCTCCCCCTTCGGAGTGCTGGAATTTAAGGTGTGTGCCATTGCCACCACCAGCACCAGCACCAGCACCATCACCACCACCTGGGCTGGAATAACCTTTTGAGACCCAGCGGGTGTGCACAGCTTTGTGAGGAGTTTTTGTCAGTGTGGAGATTCCTCTACTCTTTTTTTTTTTTTTTTTTTTGA
>NC_034603.1:30532696-30534289 GCF_900095145.1 Mus pahari | reverse complement strand
TCCTGGAACTCACTCTGTAGACCAGGCTGGCCTTGAACTCAGAAATCCACCTGCCTCTGCCTCCCAAGTGCTGGGATTACAGGCATGTGCCACCACTGCCCAGCCCTTCTTTTGGTTTTTCAAGACAGGGTTTCTCTGAGTAGCCCTGGCTGTCCCGGAACTCAAAAACCCACCTGCCTCTGCCTCCCAAGTGCTAGGATTAAAGGTGTGTGCCACCACCGCCTGGCGTCCTCTACTCTTCATGTGCTCAGATTTCAGTTAAAGAAATAAGGTTTACAGACAGAAAACTACTAGAACCCCAGGTTCATTTCACACAACACACACAGCTCTCTTTGCTCCTCCACAGGAACGCAACAGGGAGGGCCAATAATTGACCTAGAATTCTGAACCAAGGAGAGTCACAAGGTTTTTCAACAGGAAAATGACAGGAGTCTCATCACTACAAACATGCCATTGTTTCCTTTGCTTCATTGGTGACCTCCACCCAGCACCCCCAGCTCTGTCAGCACACGCTGATGATGCTCCGGCATGCGAGCAGACAGAGAGCTTTCAAGTAGAGGCTGGGCTTAGAGAGGAACAGATGGGTACAAAACCCAGCCTTGCTCCATCAAGGTCTGTAAACTTTGCTCTGGCCAAATGGAATGTCAATTCTGTCTATAATGTCTCTTATTAGCTTACTAATTTCCCCTGTTCTCTTCTACTTCTTTTGTCTCACTAGCACGTTCCATCCAGTACCAGACTCCTACCCCCTCCAGTGCTACTTCCTCCATTGGGTCTTCTACAAGGAGTGTGAGGCTGTAATTACAAGTTCAGTGAGTCCCCTACACTGCCTCCACTTTTTAAAAAGTAAATTTCTTTACTTACTGGGGGGTACACACACGTACAGGAGTGTGTGTGTGTGTGTGTAATTAGATCTCTCCTCCACCATGTGGGTCCCTGGGATTGAATTCCGTCATCAAGCTTAGCAGCAAGTGCCTTTATTGCTGAGCCCTGCCTTGGTTTTTGATACTGACTTCAAGTTGTGAAGTTTCCCTGAATTCACTGGACATACATAAACTACTCACTGACAATTGTTCCATGTATGATTAAGCAAAGGTATAGATTAAAGTCAGTCAAATGAGGAGACGCCTAAGGCAGAGATCCCATTGTGCTTCCTGTGCAGGCAGGGCTTGTCAGTCCAGGTTCAGTGTGTGGCAATGCATGGGAGCACTGTTAACCAAGAGCTTTGGTATTCAGAGTTTTAGTAGTGATTGACTGATTGCCTATGATTGATCTCAGCCCCCATGTGGCTGATACCATATTGCCCAAAATCTGCACTGAAGTCAGCTACGACACAGCTCATTTTCCAGAAGCCAAGGGCAAAGTCAAATTCTTTACTGTAGGCTTTGTGTATACAAACCTTCACTGTCCTCCTCCATCAACTATGGCCTGTATTATGTCTGTCTAAAGTAAAATATACAAGAATAAAGCTACTTTTTTTTTTTTTTAGGTTTTTTTGAAACAGGGTTTCTCTGTATAGCCCTGGCTGTCCTGGAACTCACTTTGTAGACCAGGCTGGCCTCGAACTCAGAAATCCGCCTGCCTCTGCCTCCC
>NC_034603.1:30531103-30532675 GCF_900095145.1 Mus pahari | reverse complement strand
CCACCACGCCCGGCTATAAAGCTACTTCTTGTGTACTTGGTATAATTCAAGTTGAAGGACAATTTATGTAAACTAACAGTAAGTACCCATGCCTCCCATGTGCAAGGCATTTTCATTAACGAGTGCTTAATGCATACCAGTTGGTTGAGATATAACTTTTATTTGGCTAAACCAAAGGAAGTTATACTGGCCTCTTGGTGAGAACTTAGAAAGACAGCATTTTTATAAAACAGACCTTGCTGAGCATGGTGGCACACACCTTTAATACAGCACTCACAAGGCAGCAACAGGCAGATCTCTGAGTGTGAGGCCAGTCTGGTCTACAGAGAGTTCTAGGACAGCCTGGGTTACACAGAGACACCCTGTCTCAAAACAAAACAAAACAAAAGAAAACAAAAGAAAATAAAACCTATCTGACAAACTGGATATGTTGGCACGTGCCTGGAATACTTGGACCTAGGAGGCAGAGGCAGGAGGATTTTCTGCAAGTTTGAGGTGAGCCTGGTCAACAGAGTTCAAGGACAGACAGGACTGCACAGCAAAACTCTTTCCTAGAAAACAAAGCCAAAGACTGTCATGGTGACTCCTGTCTTTAATCCTAGCGCTTGGGAGGCTGCAGTAGGAGGATTTTCATGAATTTGAGGCCAGCCTAGCTACAACAGTGAGTTCCAGGATACCCTGGGCTGTAGAGTAGGACTTTGTCTCAGGAATAAACTCTACTACTACCAAAAAACTGATCTGAGTTACAAAGTGCATGGATTGGGCGCAGATTGCAAGTCATCCAAACTTTCTCTCTCCAACTCAATGTAAGAAAAATTCAAGCAAATACACACACACACACACACACACACACACACACACACACCCCTCCTTTCAAACTAAATGAGTTATCCTTTGCTAATAGTGCACTTCTAATTAGTACAAAACCTGGGTCTACGCATAACCTTTGCCCGGTTTCTATCTTCTCTGGTAGACTAGGAGTTCTGCTTTGGTAACAGTGCTGGCAGAACAGGTGTGTTGGAGGCAGTCTTTGGACTCTAAAGAAATAGTTGGTGAATGACCTGTGTCCTGTTTTCTTTGTACAGTCTTTCTGATGGCTGGAGTTTACACATGCTGATTAGAATTATAGTCCCCATTTTGGTCCAGAGAATAATCAGGTATGAAAGACAGATATAACAGAGTGACAAAAAGGGACACAGACACTAAGGGCTCTGGAGAGCCAGCCACACAGTCTTAGGTGGCACCATGGTGGGGCTTCTGATATCTACAGCGTGAAAGCAATTGCTAACTTAGACTTGGTTGTGATGGTGTGTGTGTCTGTGTGATTGTGTTAGGGGTACACACATATGAAGGAGCATGTACCCATGTGTATGCAGAGTGACCAGAGAGGACACTGGGAGTCCTTCTCTACCAGTCTTTATTCCTTAGAGACAGGGTTTCTCACTAAACTGAGAGTTAGGCTGGCAGCCAGTAAACCCTGACTTTACCCTCTACGTTGCTAGGGTTACAGGCCCTGCTTGCCTTTTTTTTCCTTTCTTTCTTTCTTTCTTTCTTTCTTTCTTTCTTTCTTTT
>NC_034603.1:30525702-30530369 GCF_900095145.1 Mus pahari | reverse complement strand
AACTCAGAAATCCGCATGCCTCTGCCTCCCGAGTGCTGGGATTAAAGGTGTGCGCCACAACGCCCGGCTGCTTTGAGCTCTTAAAAATGTCCATGACTAAATGCAAGGTGATGCTTAACATCCTGATTCGGAGACCCTCCTGCCCAGATCAATCCTGTGTTGTTTCCCCAGAGAGGCAAAGGAAACTGAACAAAAAAGTCAAAAAAAAATCAAACAAAAAATGTTTTTATGATGTTGTATGTATAAGTATTTGGCTTCATGCATGTCTGTGCACTTGTGTGCCTGGTCCCTGAGGAAGCCATAGAGAGCATGAAATCCTCTGGAACCAGGAATTACAGATGGTTGGGCCTTGCTGTCAGGTCAAGGCTGTGCAGGTAGGGGTGTGACCATGCACAGCCAGGCAGGGTGGCAATGTGCCTCACAACCCAAGTAATCTTTAAAACACTAGTGAGGGGTGTGGCCGAAGAGGTGGTTTATCCATTAGGAGAACTGACTGCTCTTTCAGAGGACCTGGGTTCAATTCCCAACACCTACATGGCAGCTCACAACTGTCTGTAGCTGCAGTCTGTCCCAGGTGATCTGATATCCTCACATAGACATACATGCAGACAAAACTCCAATACACATAAAATTAAAAAAAAAAAATATATATATATATATAGATAGATAGATAGATAGATACATACATACATACATACATAGTCTGTTAAGGGGACTAGGAAGATGGCCCAGAAGTCAATAATGTGTTTACTGCTCTTTTGGAGGATATAAGTTTAGTTCCCAGCACCCATGTTAGACAGCCCACAATCGCTTGTAACTCCAGATGCAGGTGATCTGATGCCGTCTTCTGGCCTCCACAGGCACCTGTACACACGTACTCTCATATACCTATACGCATATACATATATACATTTCAAAAAACCTTTTAAAAAAATATTTATCTATCTCTATGTAAGTACACTGTAGCTGTCTTTAGACACCCCAGAACAGGGCATCATATCTTGTTACAGATGGTTGTAAGCCACCATGTGGTTGCTGGGATTTGAACTCAGGACCTTTGGAAGAGCAGTCAGTGCTCTTACCTGCTAAGCTATCTCTGCAGCCCTCAAAAAATCTTTTTGTTTTTTTTTGTTTTTTGGTTTTTCAAGAAAGGGTTTCTCTGTGCAGTCCTGGCTGTCCTGGAACTCATGCTGCAGACCAGGCTGGCCTCGAACTCAGAAATCCACCTGCCTCTCTGCCTCTCAAGTGTTGGAATTAAAGGCGTGCGCCACCACTGCCCAGCTCAAAAAAAAATCTTTTAAATAAAGAGTTGCTATCTTGACATGACATGAGCATCGACTTTCTTTCTTTTTTTTTTTTTATTTTTTCTTTTTTTTTTTTTGGTTTTTCGAGACAGAGTTTCTCTGTATAGTCCTGGCTGTCCTGGAACTCACTTTGTAGACCAGGCTAGCCTGGAACTCAGAAATCCACCTGCCTCTGCCTCCCAAGTGGTGGGATTAATGGCGTGCGCCACCACACCCGGCTGGCTTTCTTTCTTTCTTTCTTTCTTTCTTTCTTTCTTTCTTTCTTTCTTTCTTTCTTTCTTCCTCTCTTTCTTTCTTTCTTTCTTTCTTTTTTCTTTTTTAGAGGCAGGATCTCACTAAGTAGTCTTTGCTGGCCTTGAACTCTATATAGACAGAACTACAGCAATCGGCCTGCCTCTGCTTCCTGAGTACTGAGATTAAAGGCTCAGGCCACCACACCCAGCCTGACATTGCATTCTTACACTCTCAGCAGTTGTGATTATGAGCATAAAACTTGCATACGATTGAGATCATCAGGAAGTTAGGAGGACCGACCCACCCCTGAGGATCTATAGAGGGTTAATGATTGATGGGAGAGAGAGACATTTTCTCCAGTGGTATAAGCACTGGCAAGGTGCCTGTGTTCCTATAAATAACCCATCACCCGTGCTCCTGAAAACAACCCTAAGGAAACTCACTGGGTCAAACACACAAACAAAAGGAGAAGAAAAATAAGAAAGACGTGGCTGAGGAGGACCAGCTGGGAAGAGAGAGAGAAGCCGTAGGAGGGGAGGGGTCACAAGGGAGGGCTAAGGGGGCTGATGACCATAAAGGGACATTGTATACATACATGTTTGAGAATGTCAAAATGAAACCCATTTCTATGTAAACTAATATACACCAGGAAAAACCCTAAAGAGGGTTAGAAGCCGAATCAAACTCAGACTGAGGCAGGAATTCAAGTTTGGGGCCAGCCTGGGTTAAAAAGAGAGAAAAAAAGATCATTTAAGGAAAACAGGCAAATTACAAGAAAGGAATGCAAACTATCAAAATAGCATGTATTTTTGGGATTCTCAGAAAGAATGCAAGACATCCAAAAATAAAGCAAGATGCCTGTGGAGAAGGGCAGAGGCCGAGTTCAAATGGCTACCGTGAGTCTGACCCTAGACTTCTAGAAAGTTATGATAAGGAAGTGGAGAAGCTTAAAGGCTAGTGGAGCAAGAGGAAAGACCTCACCTACTTTTACCTCAGTTACCAAAGGACTGGCAGTTCTGCAGCTCCACCACCAGGGGGGTGGCGATCTCTCTAACCTGGTGAACGGTGGCTCGAAAGTGAGGATCCACTCAAGACGTGGAATGTTAGTGTGTACACCAGAAAGAGCCCTCGGCCCCTAAACCTTTGCTTGTCACATAAAGGAAAACCCACGTGAAAGAGGAATAGGAATATGAAAAGAAATTGAATTTTCACAACAAGGCAATTAAGTGGGAGAGCTTCCATATGACAAGCTCCCAATAGATTGGAGCCTTGGGATAACCAAGTCACAGCTTCCCAGAAAGCAGAGCCTACACTGAAGCCACCTCACTGTAACCTGGAGACAAGGACTGCGGAGGGCACAGTGAGCCACAGAGAGAGGAAAGCAGGGAGGGAGGGTGGTTTTATTGATTTCACACAATTGCAGACATGGCTTATTAGATCCCATGGGTGTCTAAAAAGCTTTAAGCACCTCTACAGAGAGGGCAGACTTCCTATGTAGTCTGTTTTGCTCTCCAGACGTCAGGGTGAGCTCACTTGGGTGCCCCAGGACTGAGATGGCACAGAAGCCCTGAGCTGGAAAGCAGGCGGCAGGCTGAGCCTGAGTCACGGGCTTGTTAGACAGCAGCGGGTATCTGGAGATAAGGGTGCCTGGGACCCCAAAACATCAGGGCAAGACTCAGAGCAAATTCAGTGTTTACTTAGCTGACATGGACCAAGTACAGGCTTATGTACCATACCCAGGGCGACAGCCAAACATGGATATAGGTCACTGTTTACGCTTATGGCTGAGTGGGGCTAAGTGAGGTTTGGGATCTTGCAGGATGAAGGAATTTCCCAGGGAAAGGAGAGCCAAGAGGTCAGGGATTCCAAGCCAAGGAGGCAGTATGATGAGCTGGCGGCATGAACAGCTAGCTGGCAGTGGCTGCTGAAGCGCACTGGCAGCTGGTGGAGCTGAGGGTGTCACAGGCCTCTGAGGAGGAGGAGGAGGAGGAGGAGGAGGAGGAGGAGGAGGAGGAGGAGGAGGAGGAGGAGGAGGAGGAGGAGAGTATTTCTGGCCACCATCCAGGAAAGCAGAGGAAGACTGTGGCCAGGCTTTGTGTTTGACAGGCCCTTGAGAGCGGGAAGAAGGTGGACTTAGCAAACAGTGTTAGTGCTTCAGGAAAATGCTCCCAGCTCCTGGCTCCACCCAGGACTGCTGTGTTCAGTAAACAAGCTGGCCTCAGCCCGTGGCGCTTGCTTTTCTAATGGTGAAATATCCTCAAACTCTGACCTTCTCCACACATTCTAGTGACTCATCCTTACTGGTACTTTTACAGTCCCTCAGCAGTGCCATGCAAACACTTTGGAGACTCTGTGGTGCAGGAGACTCCTCCAGTCAGTAAGGTCTAAGAAGGGAGGCCCCTAGCCTCCACTAGCAAGAGGAGACTTGCTTTGTCTTCCCTCAGACACAGCCGCTGCAGAAGCAACCAGGACAGAAGCTGCGCGGAGCTCCAGCAGGGTTAGGTAACGACTTAGCTCCCTGAGAACCAAGTCCTACTTTTGCACACTGCACTCTGAACTCTCCTACAGATGGAAGTGGTTCAGACACCCTTATTTGGTCTTGTGGCTTGTTTAGCACAGTGCTGGCAGAATCGGCTGCCCCTCCTCCACCCACTTCAGGCACATTTCTAAACTTAATTACTTCCTTTGTCATCTAAAGTGGGTAAAGGTCAGTAGGGTTCGGTGTAACGGCTTTGGGCTTTGGCAGGCCCAGGGCCTGGATGCTTAGCTGGAGCCAATGGCTCATTTAGGGACGCAAGGACTGTCTCCCTACGCTGAGGCCATCCTGCAGCATTCCTGCTGGAGCACAGCAGAACCAGGGAAGGACAAGGGAAAGGGATCTAAGCTAAAAGGTTGGACCCAACATTTGAAAGCAGGGTTCAGCAACTTCTGTGGAGTCTAGAGCAGTGGTTCTCAATTTGTGGGTCTCAACCCCTTTGGGGTTGAAGATGAAATATTGTGCATATCAGATATTGTCTTAGGGTTTCTATTCCTGGACAAACATGACCAAGAAGCAGTTGGGGAGGAAAGGGTTTATTCAGCTTACATTTCCACATTGCTGTTCATCACTGAAAAAAGTCAGGACTGGAA
>NC_034603.1:30512517-30524927 GCF_900095145.1 Mus pahari | reverse complement strand
TCCTGGAACTCACTCTGTAGACCAGGCTGGCCTCGAACTCAGAAATCCTCCTGCCTCTGCCTCCCAAGTGCTGGGATTAAAGGCGTGCACCACCACGCCTGGTGCTTGCAGTACTCTTATAGGAAATTTTACTTCACAGTTTGCCAGTGTGTTGTTTAGTGTGGTGTTGAGAACAGGCTGTGATCTGCTCTACACTATTTCACAGTATATAAAACAGGGTTTTTTTCTGGCCGTGCCTTGTCCTAAGAGATTCTGATTTACAAGTAAGTTTAGACTCAATTTTAAGGCAGGGGGATGACAGCAGCCCCTGGGTGCACTGGCAAACCACTGTCTGTTAGGTAGAACCCATACAGCACAGGCTGCTAAATGACTTATCCCTGGGAGAAGAAAGGGAGCCACCTTGGGCTGAGAGATGGCTCAGTGATTTAGAATATTGGCTGTTCTTACAGAGGACCAGAGAGGTGTATTCCAAGCACTGACAAGGTGGTTCAAAACCCTTTGTAACTACAGTCCCAAGGAACCCAACACCCTCTTCTGCCCTCCACAGGTACTGTTTACAGATGGTACACAGACATACATGCAGGTGAAACACCTATGCATATATTAAAACAAAAAAACAAAACAAACAACAAACAAGCAAAAAATCCAAAGGATAAAAGGAAAGAATCCTTACTTGTTGAGTTTTGGTATTGAATGCAAGATGGACATTTATTTTTTTAAAGAGGGGTGAATTGAGACAGTAGGGGCTGAAATCATAACCAGGCCAAAGAACTTATCAGACAGACCAGAATAAGGAAAGTTTAACTCCCTCACCTGCACCTTACATGGACACCTAACACAGTGATAGCATGGCCTCACAATAACGTGTCATCTGTGATACCTGGTATGTATCAAGGACGGACAGTGAGTTCGAGGCCAGCCTGGTCTGCAGAGCCAATTCCAGATAGCCAGAGCTACACAGGGAAACCCTGTTGGAAACAAGCAAGCAAGCAAGCAAGCAAGCAAGCACACAAGAACACTTCACCTCTGAGCTCATAAGATCCAAAAGGCAGACTTGAAGCATGATTCCATCTCTGTCTTCATTCTGTGTCTGTCTCCTTTACTTGGATTCTAATAACTTATGGGGGTGAGGGGACTGGGTATGTACTTCAGTGGTAAAGCACACGTTCAGCAGTTACAAAATTCTAGATTTGGTATAGAGGCTGGGCTAGGGGCAAGGGAGAGGGATCATCTGTCTAAGGATGGGTGACACAAAGGTTTGCCTAAGTTGATCAGACTCCCTTCAAAGCTGAAGGCTAGACTGAAGTGGAAACAGAGGCTGCCCTCCCTTCCCTGACAGGAACAATTGTTGCATATTGCATGTGAATTAGGTCAGTTTCCTAGGACTTACCAAGGACAACTAGGAGAGAGGCTAGCCAATGACTAACCAGACCACAGTCTCAGACTGCTTCTTTATGCACATACCAGCCCCAGCCCCAGAGCCCATGAAACTGCCTCCATAACTGGAGAGACGCTTCATCTCTTCCATCTGCCTGGTATGATCATAATGAAAATCAAGTTTCTTTCTGTCATGACTTTTCTATTGTTAGTGACCAGATCTAATTTGTTGGGGTCTGCCTGAGTTGAAGAATACATAGGAATATATAAAAACAGAAAAAGAAATCTTCTGAGAAGTTTGTGCTATCTTGTTCCAAATGGAGAAGAAAGGGGTAGTAGCCTAGCCTCTGGCTGCACTTAAACGCTGCTTTATTTGCAGGGGGGTGGTGGTGCACGCCTTTGATCCCAACACTCAGGAAGCAGAAGCAGGAGGATCTCTGAGTTCAAGGCTAGTCTGGTCTACAGAGTGAGTTCCAGGACAGCCAGGGCTATAGTTAAAAATAGGGGCTCCTGTAGCCTGGCCTTAAACTTACTATGTAGATGAGAAGGACAGCAAACTTGTAATCCTCCTGCCCCCTCTTCCCAGCTGCTGAAGTTAAGGTGCAGGTGTGGTATCACCTTTACACCCTGCTGGGGTTGGGGCCCACGCTAGGCAAGTGCACCCACAGGTCACCCACATCCTGGGGCTTCTTCCTCCTCCCTTCTTCCTCCCCTCCTCTCTTCCTCCTTTGTCTTCCTCCCTTTTCTTCCTCCTTTTTCTTTCTAGACGGGGGTTTCTTTAGCTTTGGGTGTCCTTGAACTAGCTCTATAGGCAAGGCTGGCCTTGAGCCCACAGAAATCCAGCTGCCTCTGCCTACTGAATGCTGAAATTAAATGTGTGTGGCACCATGCCCAGCTAAATTCTTCATTTTAATGAAACTAAAATTACAGTCACTTCAATGAAGAGGGTATATCTGATTTTACTTTTTTTTTTTTTTTTTTTTTTTTTGGTTTTTCGAGACAGGGTTTCTCTGTATAGCCCTGGCTGTCCTGGAACTCACTTTGTAGACCAGGCTNGAACTCACTTTGTAGACCAGGCTGGCCTCGAACTCAGAAATCCACCTGCCTCTGCCTCCCGAGTGCTGGGATTAAAGGCATGCGCCACCACGCCCGGCTATTTTTTTATTTTGACAAGCAGTTGAATAAAGAAATAAGACAATATAGAAAGCCAGAAGACATGGGCCCTGAATCCTTCCTAATTCCCAACTGCTGAATGGTAAGCATCAGGTGTACTGGGTGCTACCCACTGGAATGACCAAGGGAGCAAGAGAACAAAAAAACAAAAACAAAAAACAAAACATGACAGCTTTACTTAGAAATGTGCTTTCATTATTTGGGCTTGACTGAGCTGCTGAGCATTGTAAGAGATGAAGTAAGGGAGATAAGCAGACAGAAGAACCAGCAAAGTTTTCAAATAATGACAACTCAGAGAAAGGATTGCAAGAAAGTGACCAAAATGCTCAGGAGGTCCAGTGCAGGAAGATGGACGCTTCTGGAGTATAGAGCAAACACAGTTTAGGGACTGGAGGCACCGCTCAGCAGGACAGCGTGTGCAGCCGAGTAAGAACAAGGCTCGGGGTTTATTACTAGCACCAAGACAAAGACATAAAGCCATCCCTCTGCTTCATGCAGGAAGAAGCTCTGCTGGAGCAGGAGGAAAAGATCCTTCAAGAGAAGGCTGGAATTCCAGGTGAACAGCCAGAGTGCAGGAGTGCTAAGGACGGTGGGGGAGGGGACACAGCTGTTTTGGGAACAGGAAATTCAGTTTGCCTGGGGTATGGGATACCTGTCGGGTCACAGACAGTTGGTGTACACTGAGGAATTATGAGCAGGTTTCAAGAGGGGGGTAGCCAGGCCAAGTATGCCTCAGGAAACAAACTGGAGGAACACATCAGGGAAGTGGAGAATATTTAGGAACTATAATGGTCTAGCCCAAAGGTAGTAGCCAGGCAAATGGAAAACAGTAAAGAGCCGACAGCTGCCCTTAAGGAAGACTACTGGAGTCAGCAGCAAAATAGATCTTAGGAACGAGGAAGAAAAGGACACCAAGGGCAAGCTGAGGGTGGAGGAGGGAGCTCAGTGGCAGGTCATCTGTCCACCAAGGTGGAGAGTGGATTCTTTGCTTTAGAAGCTCTTTGCATTAGAATAGAATGCTCCTTTGCATTAGAAGCGCTACATTTTTCTCATCACCGTGTGGCAAAATAGCCTGAAGAACAACAGGCCATAGAGCTGGTGGTTCTTAGTTGACAAGACTGTAGGGGACCACACTTCTTTTTGGTTGAAGATCTCCATAATTAAAATAGTGGGCTCAGGAGCAGGGAAAAGGCTGAGCAGGTCAAAGTGCTTGCCAGACACACCTAAGACATGAGTTCAAGCCCCAGGACCTCCATTACAACAAACCAACTAGCCCACCTGTTGCAGTGAGCTCCATGACCCTAGCATCTCCTCAGAGAGATGGAAAGCAAAGACAGGAGAGGCTGCTGGGAGCTCACCGCAGGTGGAAGGCAAGAGCCTGCTCCCAAAAGTCGTTCCTCACCCTGCATGCAACTCACTGCGCATGTGCACACACACACACACACACACACACACACACTACACACAGAACATTTTAGAAATAGAATATTAAAAATACTCTTATAAACCCGGGCCCTCCGTTTTCTACCTTTAATTCTAGCTGTGCTGGAGAGTAGGGCAGAAGGGCCAAATCCTCCAGACTGGCTTAGACTGGCAGCAAGATCTCCATTCTACTCTACTTGTTTCCTTTTCTTTCTGAGACAGGGTCTCCTGTGTCTCATGATGACTTTGAGCCTGCCATGTAACTAAGGCTGACATTGAGCTTCTGATTCTTTCTCCCAAGTGCTGGGAGTACAGGCGTGTGTCACCACTCCTGGCTTAATGGGATACTTGAGACTGAAGCCAGGGCTTGATGCATGCTAACAAACATTCAACCAATTGAGCTAATGTCTGTAGCCTGTTTTTTTTTTTGTTGTTGTTTTGTTTTGTTTTTTGTTTTTAATTAAATTTATTTTAATTAATTTGATCATTTTTGTTTTGTGGGTGGGTGGGGAGGGGTCAGAAGCCAACTTGTGGGAGTCACTTCTCTCCTATCTTGTGGGTCCCAGGAATTGAACTCTGGTCATTAGGCTTGGCTGCAAGCACCCTTACCTGCTGAGGCATCTTGCCAGACCCTGTTTAAATGATGAGAAAATTTATACAGATATTGAAAGAGCTTAAAACAATTCAAGTTGAGAGGTAAATGAAAATGTCTACTAAGGCATATTCCAAGTAGCAGGAATTTTGTGGTAAAGGTCAGTGGTGAAGCTGTAAATAACAGATGTGTCAGGTGTAGTCTTGGCAGCCAGTTCTAGAAAATAGGTCACCAGTAACTTTCCTCCCTGAATTCTGGGAATTTGTTTAATAGGTAAACAACAGTGTAAGCAGTAATTTGATATGCACAATCTGTTTCAAGCTAAGTAGACAAAAGACAGGTTGAGCCGGCAAGATAGCTTAGAAGGGATATAGGCACTTGGCTGCTGACCCTGACCATGGTGGACAGAACTGACTCCTGCAAGCTGGCCTTCAATCTCCACAAGTGTGTGTGGGTACGTGCGTGTGCGCACGTGCGCGCGCGCACACACACACACACACACACACAGAGGAAGATAGAGGCGGAAAAGACAGGTGGCAGGACTGGGCCACCTGCCTAACATCTGTGAAGTACTAAGGACCCTAAGTGCCACAGTTAGAATTCAAATCTCAGGCTTGGCCAGGTGGCTGGTGGGTGGGCCTTTCTTCCACCACTTAGGCAAGTGAACCTCTCTATGTTCCAGACCAGACAGAGTTAAAGGCTACAAAATGAGATCCTGTGTTGGACAAACAAACCCCTAAAACTAAAAAGCATGGATGATGGCTCATGCTGTCTCAGGACTGGGAAGGCTGAGACAGGGGGCTGCCATAGATTTGAGTTACTTAAGGTTACAAGTGAGTCAGTTCTAAATAACAGCTTAGTACAGTGTAAGATCTTGTTTACAGACAAAACAAAACAAAAATGTGAATTTCAGTTAGATCATTAATAACTTTTTAGGATAATTATATCCCATGAAAAGTTAGAGTAATCTTTACCATTAAAAATAGATTTTAAGCCGGGAGTGGTGGCGCACGCCTTTAATCCCAGCACTTGGGAGGCAGAGGCAGGTGGATTTCTGAGTTCAAGGCCAGCCTGGTCTACAGAGTGAGTTCCAGGACAGCCAGGGCTATACAGAGAAACCCTGTCTCGAAAAACCAAAAAAAAAAAAAAAGATTTAAGCTAAAAGGCAAATATAATTGGGCATTTTGTATTCTATTCATGAAGCACATACCTTTTTGCAGGTTAATTGTTCTGTCTGGTAAGTAATAAAAGTAATAAAGTGGTTGTTGTTAAAAAAAAAAAAAAAAAGATAATCTAAGAGAACGTTAATTTTATGAACAGAGGACTGGAGATCAGAGTGTGGGTGTGCCCGCTGGCCTCACAGGGCCAAGTGAGGCCAGGTCTAAAGTCCTGTTGCTAGAGATAAGTCCCAGGTCAGTTAGTTTGTTTGCTTGAGATAGTATCTTACAGTATCGTCCAAGTAGGCCATGAACTTCCAGCAATCGTCCTGCCTCAGCATCTCAAGTGCTGGAATTACAGGCATGTGCTTCTGCGCTTGGCCCAAGTCTATGTTAAAAATTACTTTATTTGGGGATGGAGAGATGTCTTCCTTACTTATAAACACTTGCTTCTCTTCTAGAGGGCCCAGATGCAATTCCCAGTACTCACAGGAGTCTGTTACAAGAGTTTCACAAGTCTCATGTGATCTGATGCCCTATTCTGACCTCTGCAGACCAAATGGCCACACACATATAAGTAAATTAACTGTAAGTACTAATTGTATTTACTTGTGAGTGTGTGCATGTACATGTGCATGAATGCTGTGGTGTGTGAAGGTCAGAGGACAACTTACAGAAGTCAGTTCTCTCCCTCTACCAAGTGGGTCTAGGGATCAAACTCAGGTTGTCAGCCTTACCTGTGGAGCCACCTCACCATCCCCCAAGTCCGTCCATTTTTCAGTAAATAACACAATCTTGGAGTTCACAGCATGATCAAATATCCTGCAACACACACATACACACACACACACACACACACACACACACACACTTTATTTTTATTTTTATTTTTTTGGTTTTTTGAGAAAGGGTTTCTCTGTGTAGCTCTGGCTGTCTTGGAACTCACTCTGTAGACCAGGCTGGCCTCAAACTCAGAAATCCGCTTGCCTCTGCCTCCTGAGTGCTGGGATTAAAGGAGTGCGCCACCACGCGGGCTTTTAATTTTTTACTTTATGTGTCCTTACGCTTGGATGTTTGGCATGTACGTATGTATATCTGTACACTACATGCGTACAGTGTCCGAGGAGACCAAATGCTCTCATCTGGTTCTGCTGGGACTGGAGTTATAGATGTTTGTGAGATGCCAGGTGGGGGCTGGGACTAGAACCTGGGTCCTCTGGAAGATCAGCCAGTGCTACCAACCACTGAGCCATCTCTCCAGCCCTGACTCTTCATTTCTAACAAGAAAAAATGGACACTTGATAATGACATAAAGCAAGTCTTATCCAATTTTTTTATATTAAGTGTAAATTATTAAATCTATGAAAAATATAGAAAGCTGTAAAAAAAGAAAGTATGTATCTTAAAACTTAATATTACACTTAAACCTCGAACAACTTCCAGGGTTATTAAATATGCATAGTCTCAGTCACTGTTGTACTGTTGTGAAGAGTCACCATGTCCAAGGCAACTCTTAGGAAAGAAAATGTTTCCTGGGGACTTTCTCAGATTTTCAGATGCTTCATCCATTATCATCATGTCAGGAACATGGTTGCATGCATGGTGCTCTGGGGCAGTAGCTGAGAGCTATATCCGGGTCCAAACGCAGAGAGACAGAGACAGAGACAGAGAGAGAGAGAGAGAGAGATGGATACAGAGAGTCAAACTGACAGAGAGAGGAGGGGAGAGAAAGAGGGGAGGGGGAGAGAGAGAGAGACAGAGACAGAGAGAGAACACACTGAGCCTGGCTTAGACTTTTGAAACCTTAAAGCCCATCTTCAGTGATACACTTCCTCCATCAAGGTCACACCATCTAATCCTAATCTTTTCAAATAGTGCCACTCGTTGGTGACTAACATTGAAATTTGTTCGCCTGTGGGAGTCATTCTCATTCCAACCACCACAGAGATTCATTAATGGCCTACTGAGAGACATTTGGCAACTACTATCTGCTATTTTACAAATTGCTTTGATGAATGCCATAATATACAATACCACTTCAAATCTTACTTTTATAATATTTGAAAACTTTCTCTAAACTTCCAGTCTGTAGCATCAGTCCGGGTTTGGGGACATACAGCTGCAAGGGTAAGGGGACGCTGAAAAGACAGGTCGTATAGCAAGTTCTATGTCAGCTAGGCTTACAGAGGGAGACTATCTCAGAAAAAACAAACCAAGGGCTGGCCAGATGGATCAGTGGGTAAAAGCAGTTGTTGCCAAGCCTGATGACCCGAGTTCAACCCGCAAGACCCATACAACCAAAGGAGAGAACCAACTCCCAAAAGTTGTCCTCTGACATCCCTTAGCATGTGTCTTCTCACTTAAAAAACTGCATGTAGGGCTGGTGAGATGGCTCAGTGGGTAAGAGCACCCGACTGCTCTCCGGAAGGTCCGGAGTTCAAATCCCAGCAGCCACATGGTGGCTCATAACCACCCATAACAAGATCTGACNCCCTCTTCTGGAGTGTCTGAAGACAGCTATAGTGTACTTACATATAATAAATAAATCTTTAAAAAAAACTGCATGTAATTTAAAATTAAATACTTTTTTTTTTTTTTTTTTTTTTTTTTTGGTTTTTTGAGACAGGGTTTCTCTGCATAGCCCTGACTGTCCTTGAACTCAGAGATCTGCCTGCCTCTGCCTTCCAAGTGCTGGGATCAAAGGCATTCGCCACTACTGCCTGGCAAAATTAAGTACAAGTTAGAACATATTATAGTTCATCTTAACCTCCCCCCACCTCCCGCCACATTTATTTGTTTAAATGTTGTTTTGCGTGTGGAGGTCACAGGACAACGTGCCAGAGTTCTTCTTTCTACCACCTGGGTTCTGGGACATGAACTTTGGTCCTTAGACTTGACATCAAGTGCCTTTACTCACTGAGCTATCTTGCCAGTTCCACGATTATCAAGTTGATGGGATTTAGAATCACTATGGACGCATGTCCCTGCCTATATCTGTAAGATATTATCTAGATTAGCTTAACTGAGTTAAAAGGAACTCTCCTAAATTTGGGTGGCACTATTCCATGGGCTAGAATCCCAGTCTGAGAAGGGGTTAGGGCAGGGTGAGCATGAACAGGTACCACCCTGGGCTCCCTGGCTGCAGACAAAAGCACGCAGCTACTTCTGTTCCTACTGCTTTCCCTGACCTAATCGACTGCAGCCCCTTGGAGATGCAAGTAAAAGAAAGTAAAACCCCAAACCAACCAACCAACCAACCCCTTCCTTCCTCAGGTTGCCTCTGACGGGGGAAAGTCACTAACACACCAGACTAAAGGGAAGCACAAGACACGCTCCCTGGACCCACCTCACTTCTTTTGCACTGACTCCTCTACTGGAAGCCCAGCCTCTCCTTAGTTCTCAGAGGAATCTGACTTTAAAGAAACAGGACGGCAGCTTGTGTGCCCATGGTGGCTCTCTATCAGAAGGCCCACTGTGGTCTCCTTTGCTGGTTTCTTTTCTAGGAAACATTCTTGTCCTTTGCTTCCTCTTGGCAGCCGGCAGCCCAGGCTTGCCAGCACTGCTGAAACCATGTCTTTGAACCTCAGCCCAGGCCCTCTGAGAATTTGGAGGAAAGGACTCCAGGTTTTATTTTAATCTCGCTCATGTAAGAGGGGGTGCTAGGTCGGAACCACTCTGGCCTCAAGTACACTCTCTTTTGGTTTCCCACTGAAGGAGGAAGGTTCTGGGACAGGAGGATCAGGGGTTGAAGTATATAACAAACAGTCCAATGGTTCTATGCTTTGCCTCCTGGATTCTCTGTCACTATATGATCTGTATGGATTTATTGGAGAAGAATTCCAGGAAGTGCTAGCAAGCTAGCCTAATGTATGCTCCTTAGTGGACAGTGGATTCTATTTCCTTGCTCAGCTAAATTATTAAAGCCACTGGCTTTCTAATGCCAGGCTGCTGTTAAGATAAGCGTGGAGAGAGGAAGATAATTTAATGTGCTGAACCCTTAGAACTATGTAGGCTAATGGGCAGAATGGGAAAATAAGTAGATGCAGAAAGATACTTTCAGGGCTGAGGCTCTAACTCTGGCAGAGCACTTGCCCCGAGTGCATGAGGCCCTGGGTTCCATCCCCAGCTCCACAAACAAGACAAGCTGCCAGGCAGGAAACAGGCACAGAGCACCTGACCCTCCTTTAGAATTGTCTACAAGGTTAAAGACGGTTAAAGGCAAGTTAAGGATTCACATTTGATTGAGGAAAACGCTGAGGCTTTAGGGCCCAGTTGACTCTCACATGCTCAGTGAAAGCGACCAATGTGGCCAGGGTGATGTTGTCATCCACACCTACTTTCATATTCTAGACTTTAATTTTTTTTTTTTTCCAAAATGTTGCTCGGTGCTTTAATTATTCTGGACCCTTAATAACATTTGTGGAACTGTTTTTTTTTTTTCTTCCTGTGCTTTTGCTTTGTTTGTTTGTTTGTTTTCAAGTCAGATCTCTGTGTAGCCCTGGCTGTCCTGGAACTCACTCTATAGACCATCTGTCCTTGAACGCAGAAATCCTTTTACCTCTGCCTCCTAAATGCTGGGTCCAAAGGTGTGCACCCCCACCCAGCTTTTCTGTGTTTGTTTTTGTCACTGTTGTTTTGTTTTTTGTTTCTTGAGACAAAGCCTTACTATCTAGTTCTGTCCTCAAACCCCCTATGTAGACCTAGTTGGCCTCAAATTCAGAGAGCGTTGCCTACCTCTGTGAGTGGCAGGAATAAAAGTGTATACTACTGGCCCTCTTTCTGTTTTGACAGAGTCTCCCTATGCTTTGGAGGCTCCCAGGCTAGCCTCCAACCATAGCATAAACTGGCCTTGAACATAAATTCCTCTAGTCTCTGCCTCTTAAGTGCCGGAATGACAGGTGTGCATAACTGTGGCCCATCTTGAAACATGCATTTTAATGGGTTATTTAATGCATTATTATATAACTCACTCAATTAGCAACATTTAACTTTAAAGGAGCCCTGTAAGTAATCATTTACTTCTCTAATGGCTGAGACTATGCCTTGTGTCCTAGTTTGTTGTATGGAAATGTAAGCCGAATAAACCCTTTCCTCCCCAACTTGCTTCTTGGTCATGATGTTTGTGCAGGAATAGAAACCCTGATTAAGACATTTGTGTATGTGTTGCTATGCTCAAGCATGAGCAAAAGCATGCTACAAGAGGAAATGTTTCATTTGGCTTACAGGTCACAGTCCATCATTGAAGAAAGCCAGAAATGCAAAGCAGGAACCTGACCTAAAGCAGAGTCCATGGAAGTGCTACTCTCCATGGCTGGCTCTCCATGGCGTGCTCAGCCTGCCTTGCTACAGTACCCAGGATCACCTGCCCTGGCATGGCCCACAGCATGTGTGGCCCTCCCACACCAATCCTGAATTATGAAAATGCCCTACACATATCTCCACAGGCCAATCCGATGGAGGCAATTCCTTAACTGTGGTCCCTCTTTCAAGATGGCTCTAATTTGTATTTGGAAGAGGCAGATGAATCTGAGTTCAAGGCCAGCATGATCTACAGAGTGAGTTCCGGGACAGTCAGGGCTACAAAGAGAAACACTGTCTTAAAACAAACAAACAAACAAACAAACAGGTGCTGGAGAGATGCCTCAGCGGTTAAGAGCACTGACTGCTTTTCTAGAGGTCCTGAGTTCAATTCCCAGCAACCACGTGGTGGNTCACAACCATCTGTAGTGAGATCTGATGCCCTTTTCTGGTGTGTCTGAAGACAGCTACTGTGTACTCATAAAAAATAATAATAAATAATAATTAAAAACTTAAACAAACAAACAAAAACAGTTCCAAAACCTAGCCAGCATACTCTTTCCTTGAAAGCCATTTTTTCCCACCAAGGGTTTCTTGGGATGTGTGCTCAGCTGGCTAAATGTATCCCTGAAACCAAGCACTGAGGCTTGGGGCAACAAGAGCAAAGAGCTGACCGTGCACAAAGCACTTTACCCCTATGATGGTCTTTCAAACACACTAGCAAAGCTGTGACCTACTTTTCTCTAGAAAGTCAGGATCTATTACATCTCCCTTTCTGTCTTTGAGTCTTACCTAGCACTGACATTTTGTAAATGTGTGACTTCAGACTCTTAATTTCTCTGAGATTTTGTTTCTTTATGTGCAACAAAACAGAGGAAGAAGATCATAAAGGTTGTCCCGTGGAGTGAGCCTACAAATGAGGTGCTGTGGCCTTTGAAATCAGGTATATTGTCCCGAGTATGGACTCCATACTTTGAAAGTACCAAGTAGCTAGGAGACTCGCTGGGTGAAGCTTATGCTCTGCAGCCGGATGGTCTCAGGGCAGTTGCCAGGTCTCCAGTCTTGTAGCTGAGTGACCTTGAGCAAACGACCCAGCCTCACCAGGCTCAAAACTTTATCAGTAAGATGGAAAATAATTGGATCACCTTCAGGATTAAGCAAGATCATGTATTACGTATGTTTTTGGCACTGATATAAGGGTTTTATATTGGGGCTGGAGAGATGGCTCAGCAGTTAAGAGCACTGACTACTCTTCTGAAGGTCCTGAGTTCAATTCCCAGCAACCACATGGTGGCTCACAATTATCCCTAACAAGATCTGACTCCCTCTTCTGGAGTGTCTGAAGACAGCTACAGTTACTTACATATATATATATATATATATATATATAT
>NC_034603.1:30502752-30512122 GCF_900095145.1 Mus pahari | reverse complement strand
CAGACACTCCAGAAGAGGGAGTCAGATCTTGTTAAGGATGGTTGTGAGCCACCATGTGGTTGCTGGGATTTGAACTCTGCACCTTTGGAAGAGCAGTCCGGTGCTCTTACCCGCTGAGCCATCTCACCAGCCCTGGGGCAGTTTCTTAATGATTGACGTGGTAGAGTCCAGTAACCGGGGTGGTGCCACCCCTGGGCAAGTACACCTGATTTGAACCCTCTTATCCCTAAGTTGCTTTTGGTTGTGTTTTTAAATTTATTATTATTATTATTATTATTATTATTTAATCACAGCAATAGAAAGCAAAGTAGGAGAGCTAGAAAAAGTAGTTTAGGTTATATTGAAAGGAGGGTCAATAGAAATATGAACCCAAAAGGCTACTCTGGAGCTGGGGAAACAGATCAGTGGATACAGTGCTTGCCACATAAGAGTGGGGACCAGAGTTCAGATCTCCAGAACTCACACATTTGCATTTGCCAGCTGGGTGTGGTGGTCTGCCATAATTCTAGCACATGATGTCAACCTCGGGCTTCTATGTGTGTGTGTGTGTGTGTGTGTGTGTGTGTGTTTATAAACATGCTCATACATATGTGTGTCTCCACACATGAGAACACACAGCCACGCAAACTCTAAGCATAAGCATGAGAAATAAATCACAACTCTCAGCAGATCAAGCATTCATTCATAGTCTATTACCCGCCTGTGTCTAGAGCGTTCACTTCCTTCTCTTATCCAGTAGCATTCAGATTCTAATCTTCTATGGCCAAGAAACAATCGCCCTCCCACCCTAAACCAAAACAGATGGAAATCAAGTTTGTTGGAAAGATGTAGAAAATAAAGATAGGGGCTGGTGAGATGGCTCAGTGGGTAAGAGCACCCGACTGCTCTTCCAAAGGTCCGGAGAGTTCAAATCCCAGCAACCACATGGTGGCTCATAACCATCCATAACAAGATCTGACTCCCTCTTCTGGAGTGTCTGAAGACACCTACAGTGTATTTACATATAATAAATAAATAAATCTTTAAAAAAAAAAAAGAAAATAAAGATAGACAAGTGGTAAGGATAATGTATCCCTTCTAGGCATCCAGACTGGAGCGGTCTTTACTTGGCAGGCCTTCCTGCTCCTTGGCAATGTGTGCATCCAGAATCTATTCAAGCGGCAATGCTTTTTAGATAAGTGATCCCCATCTTCCTCCTAGGCTTCTTTGTAGGCTCCACAATATGACCTCAGATATGTTTGCAAAGTTACCAGTTCACACTAGACATTGGCTAGAGTTTCCCTGCCAGCACTAAGCTAGGGTTAGCCCCTGTACTGTGAGCACTGAGAGTGAGGTAGAGCTTACGGTCAAGATCCCTGTGTCTACCACTCAGGTCTCTAAGAATAGCAGGGCTCAGAGCGTGATGGTAGTTGCCACCAAACCTGATGATCTGAGTTCCATCCTTGGTACCCACATGACGGAAGGAGAGAACAGCTCCCACAAATTGTCCTCTGACTTATACAAATACACACACACACACACATACACACACATACCAAATATAATTTTAAAAAAAACAGAGCAGGGGCTGGAGAGATGGCTCAATGGTTAAGAGCACTGACTGCTCTTCCAGAGGTCCTGAGTTCAAATCCCAGCAACCACATGGTGGCTCACAACCATCTGTAATGGGATCCAATGCCCTCTTCTGGAGTGTCTGAAGACAGTTACAGTGTACTTGTTTTATATATATTTCTATCTAGCTATATATCTATATATCTTTTAAAAAGCAGAGCAAATATTAAACACACACACACACACACACACATTTTGTTTTGTTTTGAAGATAGGGTTTTTTTCTGTAGCCCTGGCTGCCGTATAACTAGCTATGTAGGCCAGGCTGGCCTCAGATTCATTGAGATCTGCCTGCCTCTGCCTTCCAAGAGCTGGGAATAAAAGTATACACCGCCATGATTGGAATTTTTTTTTTTTTTTTTTTTTTTTCTTCGAGACAGGGTTTCTCTGTGTAGTCCTGGCTGTCCTGGAACTCAGAAATCCGCCTGCCTCTGCCTCCGGAGTGCTGGGATTAAAGGCGTGCGCCACCACGCCCAGCTATGATTGGAATTTTTGTTTTTAGATTTATTGTTATATGTGTGTATAGGTGGTTTGTCTGTATGTCATCACACATGTAAAGTGCCCAGAAGAGGGTGCCAGCTCCTCTGGAGTTGGAGTTCTAGACAGTTGTGAGCTGGCATGTGGGCGCTTGGAATTGAACCTGGGCAGTCAGTGCTTACTGTTGGACCATCTCTCCAGCCTGCAATTTAAAATTTTAAAAATGCAAATTTATTTTTGTATGAGTATGATTTGAACTCAGGACCTCTGGGAAGAGCAGTCAGTGCTCTTAACCTCTGAGCCATTTCTCCGGCCCCGAGGCAAAATATTTTAAGAAACATTTAAAAATTACTATTTAGGAATTGGGTGTGGTGGCAAATGCTTTAATCCCAGTACCAGAGAGGCAGAGACCGGAGGCTTATCTCTGTGATTTCAAGGCCAGGCTGGTCCATGGGTCGATTTCTAAGACAGTCAGGGCTATATAGTAAGAACTTACTTCAAAAGTAAATAAATAGACCCTAAGCACAATGCAAGTTTTTAAGCCTGAGATTTTGTGACACTCATGAACCCATTGTCCGACTTTGTAAAACTTGAATAAGTAAGCAGCAGCAAGTATATTTACATAGAAAAGTATATATGGCATTTAAACTTTTTAGTTCTTTTTATTATTTATTTATTTATTTGGTTTTTTTGAGACAGGGTTTCTCTGTGTAGCCCTGGCTGTCCTGGAACTCACTTTGTAGACCAGGCTGGCCTCGAATTCAGAAACCCGCCTGCCTCTGCCTCCCGAGTGCTGGGATTAAAGGCGTGCGCCACCACGCCCAGCTTTCTTTTTATTTTTTAACAAGTATTTGTGCGTAGGCGTGCGTATCTTATGCCACACAGATATAAGTCAGAGAACATCTTCAGAGGGCAATTTTGGGAACAGTGCTCACTTCCCACCTTAAGACAGGGTCTCTACCTGGCCCGCCACTCTTGGGGAGTCTCCTGAGTCCATCTTTCATCTTACTCTAGATGGGTGTGACTAGTTTGACTTTTATTATGTTGAGGGTCTACATCAGAGCCTTGCACTTGCGCAGCAAGCACTATTTATTACTCAGCTATCTCCTTAGTTTCCTCACACACATTTTTAATATGTACTGAACACTTGAATACTTTCCACGAGGTTTTCATTGTTATGATATGCCACTCTGAGCTGTGCATGCCTTTAATTCTAGGATTCAGGAGACAGAAAGATGGATGTCAAAGTTGGTGGCCAGCCTGGCCTATAAAGTTCCAGGACAGCCAGGGCTATATAGAGAAACCCTGTCTCAAAAAACCAAAACCAACTACACACACACACACACACACACACACACACACACACACACACACACACACACAGAGTTCAGACAGGGTCTCCTTATGTAGTCCTGGAACTGTTAGGTAGACAAGCTTGCCTGAGACCTCTCTGTTTCTGCCTTTCAAATGTTGGAGCTAAGGGTGCGTGTAACATTGCCTGGCTTAGCCTTCATTTTCAATATCTCATGTCTTGATTGTAAATAACAAAATCCCATTCATTTTTTTTTATAAACTTCTTAACAATAATAGAAAATAAAATAGCCTTTTCCATTGCCAAGGTCGGGTAACAATGAGAAATAATGGCACCGTAAACATGAAGGCTACAGCCTCGCAGGTATGAGTCTCTGAACACTTTCCCTGCCAAGAAAAGCCAAGCCGTGGAGAAAGTGCTGCTTCCAGGCCCGGGAGAGGAAGCTTACAAGAAGGTCCTTAGAGGCTGAAGACGCAGCCGGGCTAGTTAGTACTTACAGCATGTGTGAAGTCTTGGGTTTCATCCAAACACAGCACACACCTGTAACCCTAGCTCTTGCCTGGGTAGGAGGCAGTCAGAAGTTCAAAATCATCCTTAGTTACACAGGGGGTTCAAGGCCAGCTTGAAAAACCAACCAACCAACAGCAAAAGTAAAAGAATTATTCTGATGTAAGATCGATTTACCCTGACATTAGGTGTTGTGGCTTTTCAATGTACCAGTATATATTTATTACCAATGGACTTCTACATTATTGAAGGACAAATTACCTCTTGTCAATGATCGTTACACGGGAAGGTGGGATCCCCAAAACAGCACAGCTCTGCAGAAGTTCTTTCTTTCGAGTCTCACCTTGATTGTAGTAATTTCCTGAGGAGACAGACAGAAGGGTACTTTAACCATAGAGGCCTGTCTGCTCACTCATTCATAGCCTATGTCGTTCCCTGGGGGATTTAGAGCGTCTGAAAAGAGCCATGATTAGGATAAGAAGTTGAAGAAAATAGCCATTTAATGTTAAGGTATTCCTATTAGCAGATGATCATACATTTTAGCACCACCATTTACAATGCCTACACATCTCTTCATGTATGCATTACTACGTAAATCTATCTATCTATCTATTTCTCTATCTACCAATCATCTATGTATGAGGCACCAGGTTGACTCTCAGCTTCACCTTTATAGATAAATAAAATAGTCTCCAGATATCTTAAACTAATTTAAAGGATAGAGTGCCACTCTTAGGTGTTACAGAAAAATGTGTAGGCACTGTTTATGAAAATATACTGGCTAGTTTTCTGTTAAAGTTATTTAAGAGGAGGGAAACACAATTAAGAAAATGCCTCCAGGGCTGGTGAGATGGCTCAGCGGGTAAGAGCACCGGACTGCTCTTCTTGAAGGTCCTGAGTTCAAATCCCAGCAACCACATGGTGGCTCACAACCATCTGTAACGAGATCTGATGCCCTCTTCTGGAGTGTCTGAAGACAGCTACAGTGAACTTACATATAATTAATAAATAAATCTTTAAAAAAAAAAAAAAAAAAGAAAAGAAAATGCCTCCATAAGACTGGCTTGTAGGCAAGCCTGTAGGGCATTTTTAAAATTAGTGACCGATGAGGGGAAGACTCAGTCCATTGTGGGTGGTACCAACACTAGGTTGGTGGTCCTGGGTCTATAAGGAAGCAGAGCTGGTCGGAGCGTGCAAGTCAGTATGTAATACTCTGCTCTGGCCTCTGCATCAGCTCCTGCTTCCAGGTTCCTGCCCTGCTTGAGTTCCCGCCCTCACTGCTTTTGATGAAGAACTGTTATACAGAACTGTGGGTGAGATAAACCCTTCCCTCCCCAAGTTGCTTTTAGTCATGGTATTGTATCACAGCAACGTTAATTCTTACCCCTAAGACAGAAAACTGTGTCTGTCCGCCTGCCTGTCCATCCATCTGAGACAGGGTCTCTATTATGTAGCTCTGGCTGTCCTAGAACTCCCTATATAGACCAAGCTGATAGAGCTCCTCTTTCTTCTGACTCTTGAGTGCTGGGATTAAAGGCTTGTACCAGTACACCTGGCACATCCTCTTTTTATTTCTTTATTATTATATGTAAGTACACTGTAGCTGTCTTCAGACACACTAGAAGAGGGCAACAGATCTCATTATGGGTGGTTGTGAGCCACCGTGTGGTCGCTGGGATTTGAACTCAGGACCCTTGGAAGAGCAGTCAGTGTTCTTACCTGCTGAGCCATCTTACCAGCCCATGTCTCCTCTTTTTAAAAGTTTAATAACCAGCTGCCCATCAATATCAGAAAAAGTTTATAAATATTCTTTGCTTTACCAATATATTTACCACAGCCCCTATGAATAATTCTCTTCTGTAGCCTTATAAATAATATTACAATGAAGTTCTGGTGTCACGTAAAATGCACTCATTTTGAGCATTACCTAATTAATGGACTTCCTAATTATAATTTCCTGAAAATAGTCGCATGTATGGTTTGTGTTTAACTTTCTTGAGCCAAAGTTCTTTGACTTGTAGTGTGGGGATAATGACTAATTCACAAGGTTTCCTGGAAGGTTACTTAACATACATTAAAGCAGCCGGGCGTGGTGGCGCACGCCTTTAATCCCAGCACTCGGGAGGCAGAGGCAGGTGGATTTCTGAGTTCGAGGCCAGCCTGGTCTACAAAGTGAGTTTCCAGGATAGCCAAGGCTATACAGAGAAACCCTGTCTCGAAAAAAAAAAAAAAACATGCATTAAAGCACTCAATCAAGCAGGGTTTGCTCTTTCTTCCCTTTACCATCTTGGTTAGCCTGGCCTGAAACTTATTATGATCAATTAATTTTAAAATGTATTTAGAAGAAAAAGGTCCAAATTTCTATCACTACAAAATGAGGGGATACAGTCCTGTGGACGCACTGTCCTAGAATAATGGAACTACACCACTGACTACTTAAGACAATAACAATTCAATAAAGACTTCCACATATACTATTGGAGGACTAACAGGAAATAGTGACGTGACCGACATAGTGAACGCAGCAAAGATGACTCCTCATTCTTAGCCATCCCGCATTAGTTATTAGGAAAATGCAAATGAAGCCCAAAATAGAGCATCGCTTTGTATCAACTAGGATGGGTGGAGTTCCAAAATGTAAAGCTGTGAGCATTGATGAGGATGTAGAACAAGCAGGGACCACAGTACATTGCTGGTGGGAATGTAGAATGGTACAGCTGCTATGTGCCAACTATCCAGAGATTTATTTATTTGTTCATTTACTTATTTACTTACTTACTGGGTTTTTGAGACAGGGTCTCACTGTGTGGCCCTGGCTGGCCTAGAACTTGCTACGAAGACCAGGCTAGGTCCGCCTGCCTCTGCTGGGACTAAAGTCATGTACCACCATGCCTAGCCTATTCAGAGATTTAAACACTATCACAATGTGACTCAACAGTTACACTCACAAGAACATCCTTAGAAGAATTAGACACCAGTATGCCAATAGGTACTTCTACGTCTCAAGTTTATGGAGTCCTTGGTCACAGCAGTCAGGGTAGATTAAAGCCAACTGCAGCATCAACAGAGGGATGAGGCAAACAATGACACATACACAGAACAAAAACATTACTCAGTCTCCAAAATGAACCAAGTGGGGCTACGGTACAGCTCAGTGGTAGAGGACTTGCCTAGCATATGTAAAGCCCTGGGTTCAATCCCCAGTACTATCACTCCTGCCTCGCCCACAAAATGGGAATAAAGTAGATGGGTATGGTGGCATAGGCCATAATCCCGGTACTCTGGGAGCTAAGATAGGAGGATTATGAATGTGAGGCCATCCTGGGTCGTGTATGAGTTTGAGGCCAGTCTGCTATAGATAGTGAGATTCTGATACTAACAAAACAAAGTTCAGAAACATTCTACTGTTAATATTGATGAGCTTAAAAATATTAAGGTAATAAAAGCCATATATAAAATAACAATGACTGCATGACCCACAGAAACAAAGTAGAGTCATAGTCCCAGAGCTAGAGGAAGGAAGGAATGGGGGGTTATTGCTTAATGGGTTACAGGGCTTCTCTCTGGAGTGATGAAATTGGAGTGACGGTTACGTAATCTTGTGAAGGTACCTTAAGAATGTTCAAAATAGTAAATCTTATATCATAGATATTTACAACACATATGAAAGAAACGTTAAAAACAAAAAAACCAGAATTTCACTCTATAGAACTCTTCCAGGGGTCTGGTGATATAGCTCAGCAGAAAAAAAGATTCGATGACCAGCCAGATGACCTGAGTTTAGTCACCATGAATAAAGGTGGAAGGAGAGAACTGAGTCCATATGGCATGCACAGGCCCATACACATACATACGTACATACATATGCACGTACATGCACTAAATAAATAAATAAAAATAAAAAATTTGGGGCTAAATTTGGATAAAACTTAAAAAATTTGGGGCTGGAGAGATGGCTCAGAGGTTAAGAGCAGTCAGTGCTCTTCTAGAGGTCCTGAGTTCAATTCCCAGCAACCACATGGTGGCTCACAACCATCTGTAACGGGATCCAATGCCTTCTTTTGGTGTGTCTGAAGGCAACTACAGTGTACTCATATAAAATAAATAAACACAACTGAAAAAAAAGAATTCCTTAAAAAAAACTTTAAAAATCTAATTATGGGTTATTATGAAATATGAATTATTCCTTTAAATTTGGTAGAACATTACTAAAATTTTTTAAAAAATATGTGTGTGTGTGTGTGTGTGTGTGTGTGTGTGTATTTATGCATATGAATCCATGCCTGAAGAGGGTGTCAGATTTCCAGGAACTGGAGTTATAGGTGGTTTTCGGCCACCTGACACAGGTTGAGAATAGAACTCAGGTCCTCTGAAAGAAAGGCAAACGTTCTTAACCATTGAACCATCTCTCCAGCTTCTAAAACAAAAGTAAAGGATCTTTTAAGGGGGACCCACCCCCAAGCCCCCAACCAAGTACACATTAAATCAGGCCATACTTGTAAGTGGTGTCATTTTTCACTATTTCCAAAAGGTTGGACTATATTTGTATTTTTATTCACAGAACTACTAATGTTAGTTTCTCTGACCTGTAACTTATAGGTGGTCATTAACAAAGCCCAACACACCGAGGGGCTGTCTTTTTCACACAATAGGCATATGTGTCCTAGATGGAACACGCACGAAGTCTGAATGAGAACAGGGTCTGCTCACTGAGGTGAAGGTGTAAAGTGTTTCCAGTCCTAAGTTCTTCAAGGCGTCTGACGTGTAGTTGGCCACATCCATTCTACACTTCCTCCACAGGAATGCTGCTAGCATTTTTTAATACCCCTGAATCTTTAAGGTTCACAGGTAATGTTTGTTGTTGTAGAATTTCACTTTGATCTCTGAAGTGATCTCTTCTTTAACTACCATTTCTTTTATACCTTTCCATAGTTTAATCAAACCTTCCAACTTTACACTTACAAGTCTAATTTGGGGGTGTGGTCTGGCACCAGTGGGCAGAGTGCTTAGCTAGCAAGCATGACTCCCTGGGGTTAATACCCAGGACTTGGGAGGTAAAGACAGAAGGGTAAGAAGCTTAGGGTTATCTTCAGCTACATAGTGAGTTTGAGGCTAGCCCTGGTTAGATGAGACCTTGTAGCAACACAAACAAAACAAGCAAGCACACACCTACCACACAGACACAAAAGAAAACAGCCTTTCCCAGATCTAACTCAGCTGGGGATGTAGCTCAGTAGCAAAAACAAAGCTAAACAAAACAACAAAGCACTCCGACTGAGTAAATAACCAGCAAGGCGGCAATATTCTCTTTAAAAACTTATATTTGGGGGCTGGTGAGATGGCTCAGTGGGTAAGAACACCCGACTTCTTTCCCGAAGGTCCGGAGTTCAAATCCCAGCAACCACATGGTGGCTCACAACCATCCGTAACAAGATCTGACTCCCTCTTCTGGAGTGTCTGAAG
>NC_034603.1:30495539-30500547 GCF_900095145.1 Mus pahari | reverse complement strand
TTCAGACACACCAGAAGAGGGCATCAGATCTCATTACAGATGGTTGTGAGCCACCATGTGGTTGCTGGGAATTGAACTCAGGACCTCTGGAAGAGCAGTTAGTGCTCTTAACCTCTGAGCCATCTCTCTAGTCCACCTGTGTAGTTTTAAAATAGGGCTGAGGGCCTGTGAGATGGCTTACTGGATAAAGATATCTGCTGTAGCCTAGGCCCCACATGGAGGAAGGAGAATTGACTTCTGCCCTCTGACCTCCATAATACACACACACACACACACACACACACACACACACACACACACACACACAGGCATACACATGAACACAAAACAAATGTTAAAAAATAGGGTCTGAGTACAGGGTTATTTGGCATATAATTTCTAAGGTAATTGTAGTTATAAGGAAAAGGTACATTTTTCAAATGTATAAAGTCCTAATAAGGAGCTGGAGAGGCTGCTCAGTGGTTAAGAACACTTACTGTTCTTGTAGATTACTTGGATCTAGTTTCTAGCACCCTTATGGTGCCTCATAACTGCCTGTAACTAGTTCCATGGGATTTGATGCCCTCTTCTGACCTCTTCAGGCATCAGGCATGCCTGTGGAACACTTGTGTGTAGGAAAACATATTCATACACATAGGAAATCTTTAATTCTAATAAATAATCTAGCAGCCAACCCGTCAGCACAAGAGTTTATGAAGGGAAGACGGCGGGGCATTTCCTTCTGTTAGTCACTGGGTAGCTCTGTACTCCTGGTTGCTGTGATCACATAGTAACCATATCATGTTGTGATGAAGCTACTTCCTCTTGGGACTGATATGTCTCTCTGTAGGCCATCATGGAGCAGACTGAGGTAGTGACCTAGATCTAGTCATGGCAACAAAACAAGCAGAACAGCGATAACTAGGTCTGAGGTAAAGGGAATGGCCCTTCTAACAGTCTCTGCAGAAGGCAGGGAGTGACATGAGACTGTCACTTGAGACTCAGCCACTACTTCCTATCTCTGGCTGCATGTGGTCTTGTGGCCATGCTCCCCTTCCAGCCCCCAGCATCTGGGAGGGAGAAGGCCGGAAGTAGTCAGCGTTTCTGGCATGGGGGGCTTTCTGGTGACGCGTCTGCCTTGGAGTCACCTATGCTCCTATAAGGAGCTTTTGTAAGGTCACTCACTGGCTCATCACCTAGACTTGGAAAGAAGCATTTCTTTGGTCTGTTGGTCTGGGCTTAATATTTATGTCTCCCCAGCAGAAGCCATGGGGTACAGTCTATGTATTTAGACAGTAATGTGTTACACATGCCTGTGTTCATGCAGGAGGAGGCCAGAGGTTGATGTTAACTGTCTTCCTTGATCATTCTCCACTTTATCTTTTGGTTTCTCAAGACAGGGTTTCTCTGTATAGTTCTGGCTGTCCTAGAACTTGCTTTTAGATCAGGCTGGCCTTGAACTCAGAAATCCTGTCTTTGCTTCCTGAGTGCTGGGATTAAAGACACCATCCACTACTGCCCCAAAATTATTTTTTTGAGACAGGGTTTCTCACTGAACCTGGAGCTCTCCATGGGCCAGGCCGGCCGGCCAATGAGCTCCAGGGATCCAATTTTCTTGTTCTCCTCCATCAGGGCAGTGCTGAGTATAGATAAGTGCCCAAGGTCTATAGGGATCTGAGCTCAGGTTTTTTTTTTTTTTATGCTTACTGCTGACTGAGCCCTCTTCCCAGCCCTTGAAATCAATTCTCATGTTTTTCTAGCTCATGTTTTTAAATATTACTAATTTATTCCATTCCTTTTAAAAAGTTTTCTTTTAAAGGTATTAGATTTATTCATTTTATATGTGTGTTTTTAGCCTAGCATGTATGTGCACCATGTGCACACTTGATATCCATGGAGGTCAGATGAAGGCATATGATTCCCTGGAACTGGAATTATGGCTGTGAATCATTATGTGGGTGCTGGGAATTGAACCTGGGTCTTCTGCTAGAACAGCAATCACTCTTACTCAATGAGCCATCCTTCCATTCCCAAGTTATTCCATTCTTGACAGAATATAATCAATACTTGAGAATTTTTTTAATAAAAAGAAAATTCAGATGTATTTGGTTAGAAAAACAGCATTAAACTGTCATTTTTTTCTCTCTCTGTTCCACTTGAAGATAAGGTCTTATGTAACCCAAGTTGGTCCTAAATCAGTATGTGGAGAGGATGACCTTGAACTCCATCCTTCCACCTATACCTACCAAGCACTGGGGCTATGGCCATCACATGTGCCTTGACTACGCCTTTAGGCTGAGTTTAAATGTTTCTAAGAAGGAACACTGTAAAGAGTTGTTAATGACTAGAAAGGAATTATTTAAAATAACTCAGTAAGCTTTATTTTAGGAAATACAGTGAGTCAGATGTGTGCTGAAACACTGACCATGTGAGATCAGAGGCAAACACATTTGAGAATAGATGACTGAGGAGAAAGTAAGGGCAATATTTGAAGGATGGAAACAAAGTAGCCGGAGTCATGAGGGATGAGATCCAGGGCACTTAGCATCTGCACACACTGTTCTGTAGCCAGGCGTGGACCTTAGCTACAAATGAGGGACCTTTACACAAAGTAAACCTTCAAAAACTTCCACTTTCAGTGATGGGCAAACAGCAGCTACAAAGCTCACCCTACACAGCGATGCTTAGACTTCACTTCTTTAGGAGGTAAATTAAGAAAAATGTTAGTCCTCGGGCTTAAACTCCCACTCAACTTTCCTTGGTGTGAGTGACCCTACTCTAAAAAGAGCTCCAACAGTCTCTCTAGCACCACATGAATTTCGAGGAGCCTGATGCTGCCTGTCAGCAGATGGCAGCGACCTCTCTCCTAGGACCTAGATGCGATTTGGGCCCCACTTCAACAGGAAATGTAGCAGAAATGAGACTGAGGATTTCTAAAGCAGCAACATGGCTGCCCCTAGATTCTCTCTCAGGACACCTGCCTGGGGACCCAGCCACTCTGTTGTCAAGGAGCAGAAAGTTACTTGGACAACACATCACATGCAGAGGTTCTAACTGAAATTGCAGCTCCGGGTTTGGGGGCCCTCAACTGAGATTCTCATTATGAACTAGATGCCGTGTTTTGTTTGTAATCATGAGACACTTGGGTTTGGACCCTCAACTTATGCTGCTTTTCTGACTAAAAATCTGGAGTAATCTGGGGCAGGCAATAGCTTTGGCTAAGGGGAGATGACTCAGTAGGTAAGAGCACTTGCTGCTCAAGGCCAAGGACCTGAGTTTGAATCCCTAGCGCACACAGACAACACCTCTGTGGCCACTATACCTGTATTCCTAGTGCTGTGGCAGGGCTGGAGACAGAGGCTTGGTAGCTGCCAGCCTAGCTCCGGGTTCAGTGAGAGACCTTGTCTCAAAAGGAATGAGGTGGAGTTATAAAACAGAATACCCTCTGTCCTCTTCCGGCCTCTACAATGTGCACAGCAGCACACACAAATGTACATACAACACCCACTCACACATACAAAATACATATTGGAAAAATCGAATCATTAATCTGTTACCACAAGTCTGGTAACACATGTGCACATAACATATAAGAAAAAAAAATCACAAAATACACATAGAAAAACCCAGGCCGGGCGTGGTGGCGCACGCCTTTAATCCCAGCACTCGAGAGGCAGAGGCAGGCGGATTTCTGAGTTCGAGGCCAGCCTGGTCTACAGAGTGAGTTCCAGGACAGCCAGGGCTATACAGAGAAACCCTGTCTCGAAAAACCAAAAAATAAATAAATAAATAAATAAATAAATAAATAAAATAAATAGATAAAAAAAAGAAAAACCCAGAATAAGTTATTAGGCATACAACTACTGAAATTGGGCGTTATTTGGAGGTCTATTTAACTGAAGCCATCAGGGATAAGAGCGTAACAGAGATTGCAACGTGTGATAGGAAACCCTAAGCACGAGAGCCAGATTAAAGGACAGAATTGCATAAACACCATCTTGGTATGTGTGTAAGACCTTAACAGTAACACCAATAACAGCGAGATATGGTGGTTTGTGCCTACAGTTCCAGCTACTCAGGAGCCAAAGCAGAACAACCACAAGTTTGAGGCTGGCCTGGATACACTGCAATACTAAAGGACTAGGTGTGGGTCAGTGATAGAGTACATACTTCATATGCTCAACGCCCTGGGCTCAATCCCAGCACAGAAACCAGAACCAAACAAGACTCTTAACAGATATGAAAGAAGGCCAACAGAATGAGACATCATAAAGTGATAGCCAGAAAGGGTTTATGCTATTGTTATGTCCTCTTCTGACACCAAGTCATTGAAATTCCAATGTGGGGGAGAAAATGTCAGTAAGGTTTCTCCTTGAATAATGACCAGCCGAATTCTGAAAGTATTTAGAAGAACAAAAAAAGTTCCCAACAAGCATGGCTGCCCAGAGCAACAATCAGAGGTTTGATCATATTGGGTAACCACACTTTAAGTTCCAGCCATTTGACTGGTGAGATGGCTTAGCAGTAAGGTGCTGAGCCTGGTAACCTGTTTGAATCCTGGAATCCATGTAAGAGTGGAAGGGGAGACTCACTCCACAAGGCTGTCCTCAACCTTCTCACATATGGCATGACAAATGTATGCATAGCTTCACCACAAACATAAAAATTACATATACACAATAGACACAATAGACAGGATTTTGGGTTTCATTGTGTAGCCCTAGCTGTCTTGGAACTTGCTCTATAGAGGCTGGCCACAAACTCACAAAGATCCACCTGCCTCTGTCTCCCAAGTGCTGAGATTAAAGGTGTGGGCTACCACTGCCTGGCAAAAATAACTTTTTAAAATTTTTTTATTTTTTTTTTAATTTAATTTAATTTAATTTTTTTTTGGTTTTTTGAGACAGGGTTTCTCTGTATATCCCTGGCTGTCCTAGACCATGCTGGCCTCGAACTCAGAAATCCGCCTGCCTCTGCCTCCTGAGTGCTGGGATTAAAGGCGTGCGCCACCAAACCCGGCTTTTTTTTT
>NC_034603.1:30486762-30495119 GCF_900095145.1 Mus pahari | reverse complement strand
ACACACACACACACACACACACACACAAGTCAGTGTATAGGATTCTGAATGAGTTAGTGGCACAATTTAGAGGGAAAATGTTGCCTTTCATGATTCCAGTCTCCCTGGCTCATAACCATCCGTAACAAGATCTGATGCTCTCTTCTGGAGTGTCTGAAGACAGCTACAGTGTACTTACATATAATAAATAAATAAATCTTTTAAAAAAATGCTAACAGTGGCAAGCTAGGGGAGACCAAGATTTAAAAAAAAAGATTTAATTTTATTTTATGTATGTTTAATGTGTGTCATGGGGTAGTATGTACATATGAGTTCAGGTGCACGTAGAAAACCAGGAGGGTGCTGAATCCGAAATAGGCAGTTAAAAGCCTCCTCAAGTTTGTGCTGGGAACCAAACTTAGGTCCTCCATAAGAGTAGTAAGCCCCTTTAACTGCTGAGGCATCTCTTCTTGGCGCCAGGTAGATGCCTCAGTGTTGGTAAAGGCACTTGCTGCCAAGCTTGATGGCCTGGGTGCAACCCCAGTGACTGATAGAGTGGAAGTCGACAACCAATTCCTGCAAGTTGACTTCTACCATGTGTGGTTCATGGCATGCAGGCTCCTCTCCCACAAATGAATGTAACATGAAAACAACAGTTTGATGAACTAACTAATGTCTCTTAAAATCTATTTAGAGATTTCATCAACTGACACGGAACAGGAAGCAACTGTGCAGCCTGGGTGCGATGGTCAAGTGCGACTAGGAGCCACAGGGTCTTAGCGCCTTCTTGTTCAAGTGATTCAACATCTATTTGGAAAATGAAACTAGTATCATCTCATAGGATGGCCGAGGAAAACCGAGAAACCACCACCAGAACAAGCCCCCTTTTTTTGCTTCTCCCTTTCCCTTGAACTGAGGATGTAGTTGGGAGAAGCGATTTAAACAAGACTTAACTGCCTAGGATGATTAGCCCTACTCCATATATATGCTTCTTTTTTGAAGATCAAAAGAAAACCTAGTTGGAGCCTTCTTTAAGGACAACTTCTGAAAAGAGAATCGGTACCCGTCTCTACTGCCTGCCCACTGCACTCTCTTCCTTATACTGCTGCAGTTTTCTCCATACTATGCTGTTTGTTTTTGTTGTGAGCCTAGCCTTTAATCCCTGAGCCATCTCTCCAGCCCTTACTACACTATATTTAACATTACTATATTCTTGCTTTTTACTACAGCAGTGACTAATAAAAAATGGCACATTGGATTCAGAGGAACTAAAGACAACAGTAGGGGTACTGCCTGCTAAGTGAATGTTTATATCTTTTATTAGATAAATATTTTGGGAGGCTGGGTGTCCAGCATGTTTGAGACCTTTGGCTCAAACCTAAGAACTGAAAAAGAACAAATTGATTTTTTTTTTGGTTTTTTTGAGACAGGGTTTCTCTGTGTAGCCCTGGTGTCCTGGAACTCACTTTGTAGACTAGGCTGGCCTCGAACTCAGAAATCCGCCTGCCTCTGCCTCCCATGTGCTGGGATTGAAGGCGTGCGTCACCACGCCCAGCTGACAAATTGATTTCTTGACCCAAATTTTTAAGTTCTATCAAAAATAATCTAGAAAATATTAAATACTAAAGGACATACTGAATTCATACTATCTTGCAAACAAATACAGTTTTGATGAAAATCTTGAAACAGATTTGTGTATAATTCAATTCTAATAATTATAGTATAAAACATAAAACAAGGGGGGCAAGAGATGGCTGAGGTTTAGAGTACTCCATGCTCTTCCAGGGGACCCAGAACTCAGTTTCCTGGAAAGTGGAATTCCATCTGTAGACCAGGCTGGCCTCGAACTCAGAGATCTGCCTGCTTCTGGAACGCTGGGACTAAAGGCATTTGCCACCCCTGCCCAGCAAGTTCCCAGCATTCTTATTGTAGTTCACAACTGGCTGTGCTTCCTGTTCCAGGGAATCCAACATCGTCTTTGTGCACACGAGGCATGCATGCGCTACACATACATGCATACAGGCAAAACACTCATACATAAAATGTAAATTAAAAAAAAAGAAGAAGAAAAGAGGGTACTCTTTCCTTGTTTGGAGCCTCTCCACTCTGTTTTTTTTTTTTTTTCTTTAATAAATCTACATTAACTCTGTTTAAAAACCAAGAATAATTCTCCCAAATTTAGCCAATTTTATAAATCAATCCTGATGATTTTTGTGAAAGATTGGTAATTTAAAAACGAAGAAGCTGGGCGGTGGTGGCAGATGCCTTTAATCCCAGCACTTGGGAGGCAGAGGCAGGCGGATTTCTGAGGTCGAGGCCATCCTGGTCTACAGAGTGAGTTCTAGGACAGCCAAGGCTACACAGGGAAACCCTGTCTCGAAAAAGCCAAACCGGGGCTGGAGAGATGGCTTAGTGGTTAAGAGCACTGATTGCTCTTCCAAAGGTCCTGAGTTTAAATCCCAGCAACCACATGGTGGCTCACAACCATCAGTAACAAGATCTGACACCCTCTTCTGGAGTGTCTGAAGACAGCTACACTGTACTTACATATAATATATAATGAATATAATGAATATAAAAAAAAAGAAAAGAAAAAATCAAACCAAGACAACAACACAACAACCACATGGGAAAAAAAGGCCTGAGAAATTTTCAAAATCAGCTTTATTGAGGTATACTTTGCTATAAAATTCACCCACTGTATGTATACACTTCACGTTGTTCAGTCATCATCATATTTAGGGTATCAAGGTTTTCTTGTTTTTGTCTGTATCATTATACAAATCTTATTTTTGAAGAATTCTTTTAATAAAAGCTGGGTAGAGATGAAGTCTAAAATTATCTATAAATGTACTTTCTATTTGTCTGAAGTTAAAAAAAAAAATCTCCCAATTTGACATATGCATCTTTGTAGCGGAAAATGGGTTTCAAAGCAGCAGGAAGGTCTTTTGCTATTTTTAGGAAAGAAACTTAGTGGGCTGAACAGACACCATACAGCTCAAATGGTCTGGTGCACGATTATATTCGATCCTTTTGCAAATAGACGGTTCCTCAGGATAACAGGTCAGGCACAGCGGCTCACTCCTGGGATGCTAGACTACAGTGAGACTGACTTAAAAAAACAAAAACATCCAGTGCAGTCGCAGTTCCCAAAGGAACATGAAGGTACTGAACGGAACCAATGAACAACCACTTTTCTGCTCCTCGATTTGGCTAGGGTGGAATTCGCTCGGGGTTCCCTAACCTATCTGGGAGAAAGTAGCTACCTACGACAGAAAAGCTTTCGGGAAGAAGTCAACTGAGATCGGTTCGTTCCCTAACCCAGCGACCCTCCTTACAGTCTCCTACCTGAGGAGAAGCAGAGCAGGGACACCTGCTGCTCCAGGCGTGCCAAGCCTAGCAAGGTGGGAGCAAAGAACATGGCTTCGTCGTCCGGGTGCGCGATCACTACAAGGGCCCGGCTTCCGGCTCCCGGCAGGCCCGCCTGCTCCGGAGATCTCACTCGTTCCACCGAGTTCCAAAGCCGGAGGAAGCCCAAAGTGAGGACAGCCACGGCCACACACAAGAGACCCACCAGGTCCATGCCGGGTAAGTGGCACTGCGCCTGCGCAGGAAGGCAGGCTGCGGGTGGACTCGGGCTCCCTGCGGGAAAACGGAACCGGCTGAAACTGCGTTCCGTGGTTCCGAGCGCGGCGGCGGCAGGAGACCAAGATTCGTGGTCTAGCGTGGAAACTTCCACCCCTACTGCGCCGTCTCCTCGGTGGCGGAACCCTCTACCTTGCTCCAGTGTCAGGGCTCAGCCGCACTCTGCGGTCTTAGTGTCTTTCTTACCGTTCAGTGTGCTTAAAAGGAAGGAAGCATTTTAAGAGTTATTTTGAGATCGTGTGTGTGTCTCTCTCTCTGCGTGTTCCCCAGAACTCACTGTATGCAGACCATGCCGGGCTCGAGTTTGCAATCATTCCCGTTCCTTTGCCTCCTGAGCTGGGATTTCAGGCGTGTCAGCACGCCGGCCGAAAGGGAAGCGTTTTAAAACAAACGTCAGCATTCTCCTTTCAACTCGTTTCCTAACCCATTTTTAAAAATGACCCCAAAGTTGGTATAAAACAGCCCGTTATAAGGAAAAAAAAAAGTTTTTTGTTTTTTTGTTTTCCCGAAGCGGGTCAGCGTTTGTTCTTTCTCAGATGGCGGCTTTGCTAGAGGAAAAAAGTAAAGCGGCTAGGAGGAAACGTCATTTCACTAGAAGGGTGAGGTCGGCAGGCCCCGAAATTCTCTTTAAGAGGCCGAGATTGAGGAGCCACGCCGCGGAGGAGGCCTCGCCCGCCATGCCGATGAACACTCGGTGTGAAATTAACGTGGGTCCCAGCCACGTGGGCTGAGGTTTCTCTCTCCGGCGGCGAGGGACAGACAGGGCGGCCGCTCTGGCAGCGCTCAGGGGTCGCAAGGTTAACCTCGCGCCGGGCTCCCGGTCCTTTTCCCACGCCTGAGGGGAAGGCCCCGGGGCGCGCGGGAGCGGCAGGCTCGCGGGGACGCTCCGGGCCGAGGACGCGATGGCTGCCGCGGCGGCGGCGGCGTCGGGTCGGGCCCGAGGCAGCGCTGCCGGGGCGGGCCTGAGTGCCAGGGACCACTCGAAAAGAACCGGCCCGGCGTCCGCGACCCAGGAAGCGAGGCCGAGGTAAGAGCCGCGCTCCGTCCGCCCGGGGAGGGAGTCGTCTCCCCAACCCTCCGGAAGGAGGAGGAGCCCGAGTCGGAGCCGCCTCAGCGCGGCCGCCCGGCCTGAGGGGGAGGGAGTGGGGTTGAGGCAAGATGGCGGCTAAGGTGGCGAAGCTGCGGCGGCGGCGGCTGGAGTGAGCGCCCAGCTCGCCGCGCCGCCGAGCGAGGGCCGGGCGGGAGGGCCGCGCGCCGGGGCCGCGTCCCGGTCGTCCGGCCGTGGGGCGCGCCGGCTCTCACTCCGCCAGCTCCCGGTGAGTAGGCTCGGCGCCTGCAGCCCCGGCCTCCGGGCCCTGCTCGCCCGGGAGCTTCCTCGGGCTCCCGGGGCGCCAGTCTCGAATCGGCCGGGCCAGGGGCGTCGCGGAGGACGCAGGGTTGGGGCCCGTCCGAGCCGCCGGGCTTTTCCTCTTCCTCCCTCGGGGGCGAGTCGGGTGCGGCGGGGAGTTCAGGCTAGACGAGTGGAGGCTCCTGGAGTTTGGAGGAAGAAAGGCCTTAGGCGGGCGGATCTCCTTCCCGAGGTATCTTATCCATTTGGGAAGGGGCGTGCGGTGCCGCCGCGGGACCGGCGGAGCGGGTGCGAGGTTGGAGGGCCTCGGGTGGGGCCCGCGCAGGTGACCCGCCTAGGCCCACTCGGAGGGAGAGTTGGTGGCTGTTTGGCGAGTGTGGAAGGGGTTAAGGAGGGTGACAGCGATGGACAAGTGTGTGAAGAGCAAACTAGTTCACCTTTCTAACTGGCCCACTTGAGGTATAATGGCGAAGGGTTGGTAGTGGTGCAGCTGCTAAGAGCAGCACCCTCTGCCTCCTGCCGTTTGTTATTGGTGTTTTCTTGTGCCAAGTGGGAGATTGCAACCCCCCTCTTTTTTTTTGGGTGGGGGGAGACTACGACGACCGGAATTTGAGAAAGTACTTGAGAAAGCAACCTTAACGGATAGGATACTGCGTTCTTAGAATTAGTGTGGACCAAGAATAGTCATGCAAAGAAGTGGATGGGAATAAGTGATATTTGCGAAAAGTGTTTTTGCCTAAGAAATGCCAGGTTGTGTCTGCCACAGTGCCTGTTCAACGTTATGGATAATTTTAATCTTTGGGACTAGTATATTCACCTGCATCAAATTTGCTTGCTACTCTAATTATATCCCGTTGTATTGAAATTTACATTCCTTGTGTGCACCCTGGTGAGAGAATTGGTGGGAGCCTAAACATGGCTGTATACAAAGAGCAACAGGCCTGGGATGTAAAACTGCCCTACATACAGTCATTCATATGTTCAGGGTATCTTGATTAATAACTGATGATGATTCTCAGTCACAAGGACTATCTGGTGGATAAATGAGGAACTGATGTTTTAAATTAATTAATTTTGTTTGTTTTGAGACCATTTACGCCTGTAGTACTTGCTGGCCTGGAACTCCCTTTGTCACTGCCTATGTGGTGATGCTTGTACTACCACACCTGCCATACTTTATTTAAGTTTTAATAGTTTGGGGAGATGTTTTAATATTTCTCCATGTCCCCCATTTAATATATTAAAATTTAACATATATTTACTGGATGAGCCAGTTCATATTTGTCCAGGCTTAAGTTCTGACTTACTTAGATATGTGTAAAAATTACAGAAGAAATAAAGCTAAGTAACTAGATAAAAATCTTACATTCTCATTCTATTACAGTCCAGTTGTTGAATCAGCTTTAATTTCAGCAGTTCAGAGGCAGAGGCAGAGGCAGAGGCAGAGGCAGAGGCAGGTAGATCTCTGTGAGTTTGAGGCCAGGCTGATCTCCAGAGCGAGTTCTAGAATAGCCAGGGCTACACAGAGAAACTTTGTTGAGTCCAAAACCAAAAGAAGCCCGGGCGTGGAGGCGCAAGCCTTTAATCCCCAGCACACGGGAGGCAGAGGTAGGTGGATTTCTGAGTTCGAGGCCAGCCTGGTCTACAGAGTGAGTTCCAGGACAGCCAGATCTATACAGAGAAACCTGTCTCGAAAAACAAAGCAAAACAAACAAAAAACCAAAAGAAAAATAAAAAGAAAACTCCAGTGGTTGCTTAGTTTATTTTAATATTTATAGCTTCCAGTTGTTTTGTCTTAAGTGCACCTGTTAATGAAAATCAAACTGTATGTGTGTGTGTGTGTGTGTGTGTGTATACACATATCTAGAAAGTGATTACTTACCATACCAAAACACTTCTTATCTTTTAGCAAAAGCTTACTGTATGTTGTAATACTCCTCTGGGAAACTGTAATACTACGTATTGTAATTCTCTCTGCAATTAACTGGCATTTAGAACATGTTAAACTTTTCTGTGTATTAGTTTTCTTATCTACATTAGGAAAACCTCTGTTTTCACAGGTTTTGTTCTCGTGAGTCTACTCTGAGTAGTTATGAAACTACAGCCCATTTGGTAGAGAGCTCAGCGAGCGTGCACCCAGCTCAAGATTTGATTCCCTAGCACCACATAAAAGCAGACACATGTCCACTCAGGAATTGGAGGCAGGAGGATTAGAAGTTCAAGATTGTCTACAACTATATATTGAGTTTGAGGCCAATCTGGGATATTCATGACCTTGTTTCAAAAAAAATTATGAAAATGCTTTAAACAGATTAAAAGGATTATGCTCCTGTGAGAGTAATGCTTTATCTGCAAATCTCATGGTGCAGTTAGAAGAATAAGTATTCATGTTACAACTCATCAGAATATACCTGTTGCTCATGTATTTATATAGCTATGATTCTCTCCTATACATTTTAAAAAAGATGATATTGCCTGGCATGGTAATTTTAACATTATGTACATACAGATCTCTGTGAGTTTGAGGCAAGATTGGTCTACATAGTGAGTTCAGGCCAGAAAAGGTTTAAATAGTGATATTGTGTCTCAAGAGGAGGAAAAAGGAGTAGATTATATATAATATATATATTTTTAAGATTTATTTTATATATGTGAGTACGCTGTTGCTGTCTTCAGACACACCAGAAAAGGGTGTCCGATCCTATTACAGATGGTTGTGAGCCACCACGTAGTTGCTGGGAATTGAAGTCAGGATCTCTAGAAGAGCAGCCAGTGTTCTTAACAGCTGAGCCATCTCTCCAGCCGATAATATATAACTTTAACTGAGTATCTTCTATTAAAAAAATAAACTTGGGACTGGAGGATGATTGCATGGTTGAGAGCACTTTTATGTTTGTAGGCGACCCAGGCTTGGTTCCTAGCACCTGTAATGCAGCTCACTGCTGTATGTAATTCCAATTCTAGGGATCTGATGTTCTTGTCCTCCAAGGCACACATGTGATGCACATATATTTACATGTAGGTGAACATTTATTACACATAAAATAAAAATGAACAAATAAATAGTGAACTCAAAGTGTTGGGCTGTCTGCAAGATGAGGAAAAAGAAAATGCAGGAAGTTAACCTCTTTGGATTTAATTGGATTGTAGTTTGTTCCGGACCAGGCAAGTTCAGGTCAATCCAGTTTTTATAGCATTGAAGATTTACGCATGCATTTATTTACTCATTTTTGTGACATGATGAATTCTTTGTCATTGTCATTTGTTTTAGAAACCAAAGGCCTGCGTTTAGGCCAGAGATTGATGTAAGTGAATATCAGGCTATTACTTTTTAGATCTCTCTCTCTCTCTCTCTCTCTCTCTCTCTCTCTCTCTCTCTCTCTCT
>NC_034603.1:30483433-30485931 GCF_900095145.1 Mus pahari | reverse complement strand
GTCTTGAAAAACCAAAAAACAAAACAAAAAAACAAAAAAGAAGTGCTATGAACAGACTAATTTAAAGATCAGAGATGTGTATATTTTCAGTTATTCAGTTGTTTTAGCTAGTATGAAGTACTTTTTATGTTAAATGCTATAAAGGCAAAAATAAGAGCTTTTAGTTTAAATTTTTTTTTTTTTTTTAGTTTTAAATGAATTATAGATACAAGTAACTCAGTAGTCAGCATACTTGATATTTTGTTCTTATATTTGAGGATACAAAAAGTAATTTTAATGGTTAAGAGGGCATTTCTTTATCAGGCCTCCTTAGGAACGTTGAAAAACTATGAAAACCACTGCAGTGTAGCAGCAGCTACGTGGATCATCTGGTTTTATTTTAGTATTTTTGTGGTCTTGTTTATTTATTTATTTTTCTTGAACATTTACTATATTTCTGAGCCATTTTTGCTACCCCAGGAAATCCTGTGGTCAGAAAGTTTCTTGGATAACCTTCAACACTTGGGAGACAGAGGCAGGCGGATCTCTGAGTTTGAGGCCAGCCTGGTCTACAGAGTGAGTTCCAGGACAGCCAGGGCTACACCGAGAAACCCTGGAAAGAAACCCTATAAAGAAAAACCTAAGGAAAGAAAGAAAGAAGGAAGGAAGGAAGGAAGGCAGGCAAGCAAGCAAGCTACTTGTGTAGTCTTCAGATGCAGCCTGTCCCCCCCCCCCCCCCCACTTACCTTTGAAAGTCAGAGACAAAGCAAACACTGATGTGTCTGTGTAGTTCTTCAGTTTAATACCATATTGTTAACTTTTCATTTAGCTGTGATCTCAAAAACAAATGGGTTAAAATAAATTGCTTACAATTTGTAATTTGTAGAATCCTAGAGTGTATAGCTATTTATAGATGTAGAGTTTTATTTTATATTTGAATATTTTGAGGGTATGAATAGCTGAGAATGAAATGATCTGCCCAAGTTGCTATTGGGCAGAAACAAAAGCCATATTTTTGATATCTAGTATGGTGTTCATTATATATACCATATTATATATGGAGCAGTTGGGTTTGATGATGGTTTTTACCTAAAACTTGGACTGACTAGAAAAGGAGTGATTACTTGGATGTTCAGTGTAGGTATTGAATTTAAAATACTTTGTTTGTTTGTTTGTTTTTCGAGACAGGGTTTCTCTGTGTAGCCCTGGCTGTCCTGGAATTCACTTTGTAGACCAGGCTGGCTTCGAACTCAGAAATCCACCTGCCTCTGCCTTCCAAGTGCTGGGATTAAAGGCGTATGCCACCCGGACAGACAGGGCTATACAGAGAAACCCTGTCTCGAAAAAAAAAAAAACAACAAAAAAACAAAAACAAACAAACCCCTGAGCTGTCTGGAAGAGCAGCCCGTGCTTTTTACCACAGTGCCATCTCTCCAGCCTACATTTTATTTTAAAAAATGTTTTAAGCTGAGTCTCGCTGACCAGGCTGGCTTCAGTCCTTTGCCTCAGCTCTCTCCCTGTTGCAGTTGCACCAGGCCCAGCTCATCTTACAACGAGAAGTCCGTTTGTAGTCAGTTTGTCGGCAGTTGTTTCCTACCTACCACACCTCGCTGCTGGCAGTCTAACTCCAGGCCTAGAGTGTGTTAGGCAAATATCCTACTACTAAGCTGTATCCTTACCCCTGTAATACTAAGTTTATAAAAATACTCATTCCATAACAGTTATTTTAAAGGAAAAGCTGTATTATTCATTCATTCATTCATATTCTCAAAAACCTTACTTCCCCGTTTTTGAGGGAGGATCTTTCTATGTAGTTCTGGCTGTCCCTTAGTTTCACAGTGTAGACCAGGCTGACCCCAAACTCCTAGAAATCCTCCTGCCTCTCTCTCCAGAGCGCTACCATGCCTGACTGTATTAGCCTGTTTTAGTTCATAATTTTTGCATAGATAATAGTGACGCATGGCACACTTGCCTATTTATACCATCTGAGCTATTAAATCTACCTATTTTACATTGTATTATGAGTTTTTCCAGATTGGATGTGGTGGTTCCTACCTGTAATCCTGTGGAAGCAGAGGCAGGAGGATCACAGCAAATTGAAAGTAGTCTGTTACACAGGTGGGACTAGTTACCAAGACCCTGTCTCACCCTGCCCCTCCAAAAAAGGTGTATTTTTTTTCCCATTAAACTACCCTCTTTTGTGGATTGTTCTTTTTCCACATTGATCTCTCAAACCCTACTATATAAACTTTTTTTCAGTGATTTGATGATGTTTCACTTCAACCAGGAGGTCCCCCTCCTATTTCCTTTAAAGTATATATTTTTGTTCTGGATATTATTTTTTATTTATTTTTATTTTTTATTTTTTGGTTACTGAGTTTGTTTGTTTGTTTGTTTATTTAATTTAATTAACTTATTTATTTTTTTGGTTTTTTGAGACAGGGTTTCTCTGTGTAGCCCTGGCTGTCCTGGAACTCACTCTGTAGACCAGGCTGGCCTTGAACTCAGAAATCCACCTG
>NC_034603.1:30467675-30482540 GCF_900095145.1 Mus pahari | reverse complement strand
TATTATATGTAAGTACACTGTAGCTGTCTTCAGACACTCCAGAAGAGGGCGGCAGATTTCATTACAGATGGTTATGAGCCACCATGTGGTTGCTGGGATTTGAACTCCGGACCTTCGGAAGAGCAGTCGGGTGCTCTTACCCACTGAGCCATCTCACCAGCCCCTCATTGGGATTTTTATGAGGATGGAAAACTAGACATGGAGATTGGTTTGTCCATGATAGCATTTTAGTTCCAGGTACTATTGGATATAAGAATGTTTTAACAAGTAAGCAGGGAAGGAAGTTTGGGAGTAATTTCAGTGCTAGAAAAAGTATATGAATTAGAAATTTGGAGTGCTTGGTTTATAGGATGTGTTATAATATAGACATAAATCCTTAAGTCTGAAATAAAAGGAAAAGTTAAGGCTACCTGACGATTTTGATTTTTTTCCTCTTCTTGTGTACTTGAAATGTGGACTGTTTGCCTCTGTGTGTGTGTGCGCGCCTGCCTGCCTGCCTGCCTGCCTGCAGGATGACAGTATAGGAGTGAAGTGGAACCCAGGTACTTGCTCACAGTAGACAAGTGCTGTACCACTGATATAGCTTCAATTCTAGAATATATTGTGCATTTTTGTTTATTTGTTTGTTTGAGACAAGAATTTGCTATGTTACCCAAGCTGACTTTGAACTTCTGAGTCGAAATAATCCTGTCTTGGCCTCCTGAATAGCTGTTTCTTCAGGCATCCACCATAATGCCAGGTTTGGCTCTTAGATTGTTATAAAGGACTTCTTGATGCTTGTGGGCTGCCCTTTTCCTTGTGCTTGTTAATCTGTTGAGAGTTTTGCTCATCCACAGTTTAGATTCAGAACAATCTGGTTTTAGGCAGTTTACACTCCTTGGCAATAACATAGATAGCATAATTTTGAACATGTTTGAAATAATTATAATAATCTAAAACACATCATATGTATCACACAAAAATAAAAATATTTTAAGTAATAGGAAATTTAAATTTAAATAGCTAGGAGTTCAAAGACATGGTTATTATTACTTCAAACATATTTGAGACTTTGATTTTTCTAATTATTTTCTCTTGATGCGTAAATTACATTTCCTTTACATTGCTTTATGATTTTAGCATTGGTAGGGTTAGTCACTAGTTCCTTATTCTGTTTACTTTAGACTTTGTTCTGGTCTGTGAATTCTTTGGGTAAACTTTACATTTTGTGGAGTTCAAAAAGAAATCTTGGTGTTGAGAAAAGAACGATAGTTTTGTGGGTAAGTGTGCTCAGACCCAAGTCTAAGGCCCCAATTTCAGATCTGTAGTACTTTTAGAAACTGGGAAACCCTAGCAACTGGGGGCAGGGAGACAGGAAGAAGTCAGTTTTCACAAAATTAATCTATGATTTCAGTATTCCCATTCAATATTTAGTATTTACAGTAAAACTTCAGTGCGGTTTTTCCCTACCCATGTGATACAGGCTGGGATTAAAAGCATGTGCCACCACCATGTGGCTCGATCTTTTTTTTTTTTTTTTTTTTTAATGTTTTAAATAAAAAATTATTTTTAAATAATTTTTTTCTTTTTAATTTTATATAGATTGGTGTTTTGCATGCCTTTATGCCTGTTTGAGGGTATTGGGTCCCCTGGAACTGCAGTTACAGACAGGTGTGCGATGCTGTATTGGTGCTGGGAATTAAGCTTCCGTCCTCTGGTAGAGCCACCAGTGGTTTGTTTTTGTTTTTTTGCTTTAATTTTTTTTTTTTTTTTTAAATTTATTTCAGAGGACTAGTCAGCTTCACAGTAACTGTTTAATGCTGTTGTTTTGTGAATCATCTCACAATGAAAAATAAAGGAGCTCCATTTTTATTTTAAATTCATGAATTATTCTTTGACTGCTTACTGTAAATCCACCAATTACTTACGTCCTTATGAAAGTTTTTCTTTGAGTATCATGCTTTCTGGAGTCTAGGGTAATATTAATTTAACTCGATTTTCTGTTTTGCTTCTATCCATGTGTCTTTTCTTTTCTTTTCTTTTACTTTATTTTTGTGTGTATATGTGTGTGGGGGAGTGCATATGTGTGTGTACCATAATTCATGCAAAAATCCACTGGAGGTCAGAAGAGGCGCTGAGTTCCCTGGAACTGGAGTTGCAAGCGTTTGTGATACGCCATTTGGGCGCTAGAGCTGAGTGATCTCTGGTTTTCTGTAAGCAGTACATATTTTAACTCCCAAGCCATCTCTCCATCCCCTGTGGCCTTTTTTTAAAAGAAATGTTTATTTACTTTGTGTATCTATGCAACTTTTGTGAGATTGTTCTCTCTTTCCATCATGTGAGTCCCAGGTTATAACTTAGGACATCTGGCTTAGCAAGTACTGGTCAACTATCTTGCAGGCCCCATTCATCTATCTTCTAAGACGTTAAGCTGTCATAAAGGGTAAGTCATGTGTGGCTTTTTTTGTTTGTTTTTCTATACAGGGTTTCTCTGTGTAACAATCCTGGCTGATCTGGAACTCACTCTGTGAACCAGACTGACTTTGAATTCACAGAGATACACCTACCTTTGCCTCTTAAGTGCTGGGTCAAAGTCGTGTGCCACTACTGCCTGTTTTTTGTTTTGTTTTGTTTTTTCGAGACAGGGTTTCTCTGTGTAGCCCTGGCTGTCCTGGAATGTAGATCAGGCTGGCCTCGAACTTAGAAATCCGCCTGCCTCTGCCTCCCGAGTGCTGGGATTAAAGGCGTGCGCCACCACGCCCAGCTATTTTATTTTTTTAACTGTAATGCTTTATATTGTAAGAGAAAATTTATTCTAGTATTATACAAATTACAGAATTTGGTTACATGATTTCTAGTTTCTATTCTCTTCTGGAAGCCAGACTTCCAGATAATTGACTTTCTTTAAATCATTCCTGGTCTGGAGAGCTTTAGTTTGTTTGAAATTGGTCCTTCTTAGCCCACCTAACATTCTTTAGAGGTTAAACTAGAACCTTCGGCCTCTCTATGGGAATCAGTAAAACTTCAATAGTTTGCTGAAATTTTCTACTGTGCCACAGAGGACATTCTTCTTTGTTTTCTCTCTGTGCATAGTTTTGTTTTAAAATCAGGTTTTAGTATCTTATCTGTTAAAAATGGAACTGTAGGGGTTGGAGAGATGGCTCTGCAGATAAGAGTACCTGTTGTTCTTGTAGAGGACTTGGCTTTGATTCCTAGCACTATGTGGTGGATTGCAACCATCTGTAGCTCCATTTTTCATGAAACCCAATGCCTTTTTCTGACCTCCACTGGCACCAGACATGCATGTGCTCACACATATATGCAGAGAAAACAGACATATAAAATAGAACAATCTAAAGAATAAAAATAGAATTGTATTCACATTGGTGAAATGTGGTCTTCCTTCTCATTGGTAGATTTGTTCTTGCTTCTCTAAAGAGTCATCTGAAGACTTGCCACAGAGAAGTATATTTTTAGATATTTTTCCAAGATAGCGTAGGCCACCTTGAAAACCTGTCCAAGTACATTTTGGTTATGCAAAGACTATAGGCTAAAAGCCAGGAGTTCCTGGTGAGAGGGTTAGCCTTTTATTTTTGGCAGATTGTATTTGCAATTTGTATGTTTCAGGGTGTGTGTGTGTGTGTGTGTGTGTGTGTGTGTTGAGAAGATTCAAACAGGTATCTGGTATCTAAGTAGAATTTCGTTTTGCCATTTTTTTGTTTTTGAGACAGGGTCTCACTCTGTAGCCCTGGCTGTCCAGGAACTCATTGTGTGGACCAGTCTAGCCTCAACTCATAGAGATCCACTTAGCTCTGCCTCTCTTGTACCGGGATTAAAGGTGTGTGCCACCACTGCCCGGCTCCTTTTGCCATATTTTATCTTCTGATTGTTTAGTATAAGAGTCTGGTTTTATCTGTCTGTGGCATCCAGAGATATGCTTGTCTCATAACAGTGACATCTAAGTTTAACATTATTTTTAGCCTAAAGCATTATATGTGTCAAAATTTATATGAGGCAGTTGCTTATAAAATCTTAGTTTCTTTTTAACTTTTAATTTTGGAGAGACAGGGTCTCATGTAGCTCTCACTGGCCTCTGAGGTACTGAGACAGTAAAATTGGCCTTGAACTTCTGGTCTTTCTGCCTCTACCTTTTGAGTGCTGGGACTACAAGGGTGTACTTTGATATTTGGCTTGATGAAGTTTCTTAAAGAGTTCACAAAGCTTTTACATTTCATGAGTTGAGGATACTAACCCTGAGTTACTGGGCTTTGTTCCCAAGAACTGAATTTACAGCTCATGGATACCTTAGTAGATAAAGGCACTTGCCACTAGGCCTGACAACCTGAGTTCAGTCCCCAGAGCCCAAGTAGTGGAAGGAGAGATCCAACCCTACAAGTTGTCCTCTGCTACCCTCCCCCATGCACACACATATACACACTAAGTAAGTAAATGTAAAAGTAATTTTCAAAAGAACTGAATTTATAGTTTGACATTGGCATCGAAAATGCTGTCCTTCCTTTCAGCTGTAGCTTTAAATTAGGTTGTTTTCATTTTAGTTGGTTTTAAACCACAGGGTATTTTGTAGTGGTGTCTTGATGCCCCAGGACCAGAGTGAGTAGCAGAGGGAAGACCAGATTGTAGAAGACCTGAAAAGAGAGATTCTAGGTTGGCACATTGTTACAGAATCAGAGGTTTTGCCTTTGTGTCTTTGGCTTGTTATAAGATGTTTGAGAGAGTGTACTGGTTAGGAAACAGAAGGTCTGAACTTGCTGTTTGTGTTATGGATGAGTTGAGGGTGGAGGTCATACAAAATCTCCAGGCTGAAGTTACATGAGATTGGAATGGACCGTAACCCACAAATTTGTATGTCACTAAGAGCTAGTCCTGTGATTTTTGTTACTTACTGATGTTCTCTCTCTCTCTCTCTCTCTCTCTCTTTCTCTCTCTCTCTCTCTCTAAGATTTATTTATTATATGTGAGTACACTGTAGCTGTGTTCAGACACTCCAGAAGAGGGTGTCAGATCTCATTACGGATGGTTGTGAGCCACCATGTGGTTGCTGGGATTTGAACTCAGAACGTTCAGAAAAGCAGTCAGTGCCTGTAACCACTGAGCCATCTCTCCAGCCCTACTTACTGGCTCTTATGTTGGAATAGTTTATTTATGAGATTTCAAAGTCAAACTTAACTAAAATTATTCCTCAAAACCTAGGACATTCTGAAGTATTACTGATAAAAGAGGAAAACAGATAAATCACTCAACTTATAGTAACATTGAATGCAGGTGACAGATGGTGACCGTTAGACTGCAAACTAAAGCAACAAAACAAAATCCTTTCCCTTATACACATGGAGTCCTCTCGTTTCCTGTCCGGCTCTTAGTTGTTTGTTTATAGCTCAGGCTGGCCTTGAACTCACAACCCTCTTGCCTCATCCTCAAACCTTCACAAAATATTCATGAACATTCATATATAAGAGCAAGATACAAGCTGGGCAGTGGTGGCACACACCTTTAATCCCAGCACTTGGGAGACAGAGGCAGGCGGATTTCTGAGTCCGAGGCCAGCCTGGTCTACAGAGTGAGTTCCAGGACAGCCAAGGATACAGAGAAACCCTGTCTGAGAGCAAGATACAGCATAATGTATATGTAGTATGCTATCATTATGTAATTGTGCTTACGTGTATATAGAATGTTTCTAAAGGACACTCTGCTTTTGATTGCTTTCTGGGATGACAGCTTAGTAGCTCATGGAGGACAAAGATGTGAAATTGATTTTTAAATTTTGTAATCTTGGTACTTCTGATTCAGACATATTTTATTTCTAAAAACAAACTCATAACCCTCTACTTCCACCCAATACCCCACTACTGTTGGCTTTTTAAACACTTCTATCCAAGCAAGTACAGGTACACAGATGAGGACATGGCCCTGAATGGTTTGAGTGCCTGGTTCTATTAAACATCTGCACTTGATATTAGCCAAAAGATAGACATGGTTAAGCTTCTGCAAAGGACTGTAGAGAACACCAGCTTCTCCTGGACCTCTGGAAGAGCATCAGTGCTCTTAACCACTGAGTCACCTCTCCAGCTCCTGTATATTTAATCTTAATATATTTAAATAATCCTGCCCCCCAAATTAGTATATGTATACTTATATGCATGTATCAAGTCTTTGTCATGAAAATCTTATATGTTTTTATGTTATTCAAGTAGGATTTCTGTATATCTTCTACATGTATCTTTTTTCACCATTTATAAAATATTTTAGTCATGTTTGTAAAGTATTCCTACCTTTTGTTTGCTTGTTTTGTTTTTTGAGACCTGGAACTTGTTCTGTAGACCAGGCTGGCCTCAAATTCACAGAGATCTGCCTGCCTCTGCCTCCTGAGTGCTGGGATTTATGGTGTGGCTGCTGCTGCCGCCACCACCACTGCCACCACCCTCTTGTTAGTATTCCTATCTTTATTATACCTAAACCTATAATTATACTCTAGGATGGAATATCCAATAGTAGAAACATAAAGATACCTCATTTCTCTTTAGTCAGTCTATGAATTCAGTATTTAGATTCTTCTAGAGGGTTTTTCTTTTCTTTGAGGCACAGTCTTGCTAATTATTGCTCAGGTTGGCCTTGAAATTGTTTTATATCCCAGACAGGCCTGGCCTCTCTTGCCTCTCAGCCTCCTGAGGAGCTGGGAATATAAACCTGTGCTACAAGGCTTGGCTTTATCCAGAGATTGTGTTGGGCTTTTTTGGGCTACTTTATTGGTTCTTCTATCTACAACCCTTCCAAACCTCATTCCACTCTAATCCCTTTCAACCCCCAGCACTAGGTAGGAGAGAAGGAAGGTTAGAGGGGAAATAGGGCATAACCTCTTTAGACTACTTCTTGCTGATTAGGGACATAAGGCTTGGCAAATCCAGTCTCTGTCATCAGGATATCTCCAACCATCAGTCCAGCAATCTAGGAGGCCTCTCAGGGCTCTGGCATTTAAATCCCTCTCAAACAAACTCTCTTCAGCTGGCAAAAATCACGCCTCTCCTAGAGCATGAGACAATCATAGTTACCGGTTGTGGACAATCTGAAGCAGCCACATATTCCACGACTGGGATTAAAACAAAAATATCCACATAGTATAACTGGGTTTTTAAAGAAACCAAAATTTTCACTACAATTTTTATTACACCTGAAGAGATTACTTCAGTTCTTGAGTGAAAGACACGGTTTGTTAAATGCAAAAGGCAAAGGCTTTGAAAGAGAAGCAACTGCAAAGCACAGTGAAGGGAACCGAGTTCTCTCAGACATAAAAATGTCACCATGCTGTCCTGCTTTAAAGTGTCAGGCCAGTGACTGAAACCCATGAAATGCAGAAGGAGAGAACTGACTGCACAGAGTTATTTTCTGACAACCACCACCTTAGTGTATTGTGTGTGTACACCTGTATACAAATAATAATAAAAAAGTCCCCCCCCTCCGCCCCCAGCCAGGGTTTCTCTGTGTAGCCCTGGCTGTCCTGGAACTCACTCTGTAGACCAGGGTGTCCTCGAACTCAGAAATCCACCTGCCTCTGCCTCCCAAGTGCTGGGATTAAAGGCGTGCGCCCGCACCGGCTAACAAAGTCTTTTTAATTCTAAAAAATACGACATAAAAGACCAAATTAATTAGTGAGTAGGATTATTATACTTGGTAATAAAATGACTTTCCTTTATGGAGTGTTTCAATCTCAAAAACGTACTGAGAGGGACTGGGGAGATTGCTTAGGAGTTAAGAATACTTCGTGCTCTTGTTGAGGACCCAGGTATAGTTCCTAGCACCCATGTGGTGGCTCACAGCTATGTATAACTCCAGTTCCAGGGAATTCAACACTCCACTCTGACCTTCTCCTCTTGCATGTTCTGCACATACTTACATTCAGGTTAAATAAATCAATGAAATAAAATAAATAAAATGTTCATAGAGCAGTATAACCAATAGTTATCTATATATTGTTGGTGTTTAAGAAAACAGCAGTATAGCCAACAGTTTACAGCTCATTGCTGCTTGGAAGTCATAGCAACGGACGCTTGAGGTAGCCACCATGCACAGGCAAGAGCACAGAAGAAACTGATTTATGAATGTTTGTTTGCGTCCTTTTTTATGATAAGCTTGATTTTACACTTTTATACAATTCAAGACTCCCTGCCTAGAGAATGGTTTAAGAAAACAGCAGTATTTTATTTTACTTGCTTTGGCTTTAAAAACTTTTTTTAAACATCTATGCGTGTGTGTGTGTGAGTGTGTATGTGTGTGTATGTGCTATAGTGTCCCCGTGGTAGTATGTGTGTGTATGTATATGTGCTATAGTGTCCCTGTGGTAGTATGTGTGTGTATGTATATGTGCTACAGTGTCCCCGTGGTAGTATGTGTGTGTATGTATATGTGCTACAGTGTCCCCGTGGTAGTATGTGTGTGTATGTATATGTGCTATAGTGTCCCCGTGGTAGTAAGATGAAGCCAGTTCTTTCCTTCTATCATGTGGGTTCTGGGGTAGAACATAGGTTGCCATGCTTGGCCACAGATGCTGTTATCTGCTGAGCCATCTTGCCAGCTCCTCTGTTTTGAAAAAATAGTGTTATAGATTGTTATTCTTCTTGAGATGTTATTATCCCTGAGTAGGTTCTTTTTACATTATATGTGTATTATAAATTATACATATTTTGTTCGTAATATATGCTAATATTTGGTGAAATGTCAACATTTTTGAGTTCTGTCTGTTTTAAAATAATGTAGCTGTAGCTATTATAACTCCTGTATAGTTCTTTGTTATATAAATGCACTATGGTCTATGCACTTTGAGTTGAGAGTTTCTGTAATTTGTCTTACTGTGGTGCTGCAGTAAACGCCTTTTGAATGTCAATATGTGATATTCCAGGATCTCCAGGATATTCACTTAATTATTAAAGAGTAACAAGGATGTCATTTTTTTTTTCACCAAGTGGATAATTTGGGACAATTAACTGTTAAGAAAGAAAACAAGGGGGAGGGGGCAGGAGAGAAGCCCAGAGTGCCAGGAGAATGAATGGAAATATGCAGCTGCAGGGTAGGCTGGAGGGGCATAGAGGGCAGAGGGAACCTCTAGAAAGTCCCAGAGACCTGGCACGTGAGAGACTCCCAGGACTCAGTGGGGATGACTGAAATGCTCAACAGTGGGGAGAGGGAACTCAGAGAGTCTACCTCTAATAGATAGACATGGTTCCCGTGGAGGGATGGGACCACTCACCCATCTTCAGAAATTTGACCCAGAATTGTTCCTGTCTAAAGAAAATGCGGGACAATAATGGAGCAGAGACTGAAGGAAAGGCCATCCAGTGACTGGCCCAACTTGGGATCCATCCCATGCATAGGCACCAAACTCCAAAACTATTACTGATGCCATGTTGTACTTGTAGACTAGAGCCTATCGTGGCTGTCCTCTGAGAGTCTCTACCAGCAGCTGACTGAGCCAGATGCAGATAATTACAGCCAACCATTGGATTGAGGTTGGGGACCCCTATGGAAGAGTTAGGGGAAAGGGATTGCAACACCATAGAAAGAACAACAGTATCAACTAACCTGGACCCCTAGGAGCTCCCAGAGACTAAGCCACCAACCAAAGAGCATACATGGGCTGGTCCATGGCCTCCAGCACATATGAAGCAGAGGACTGCCTTGTCAGGCCTCAGTGGGAGAGGATGAACCTAGTCCTGTTGAGACTTGATGCCGAGGGTTGCTGGGGGAGGAGAAGGGATGGATGTGAGGAGGGGTGAGTGGGTGGGTGGGTAGGGAAGCATCCTCTCAGAGATGAAGGGGAGGGGGAATGGAATGGGAGGGGTATGGGGAAGGGAGCAACATTTGAAATGTAAATAAAGTAATTTAATAATAAAATAATAATAAGAAAGAAAGAAAGAAAAAGTTATGCCCTTTTGTACCAGAAAACCTGTGAGTGTTTAAGAAGATCGATGTTAAAAGCCTAAAACTTGAAGTCTAATATTTTTAAAATGTAGGAATGGAGGAAATCTTTAAAAAGTTGTAACAACAAATAAGCTGCCACATAAAGATGGATGTAATTAATATTCAGTATATATGTGTGTTTATATATGAGAAGTTGTATGTATATGAAAGTTGAGAAAGGGCTCTCAACTTTCAGACAACCTACCAAACCCACTTGGTTACTCTGTTCTCTCCAGGCCTCACTTGTGTCCCGCCCTCTCTCTGTCTCCTTCAGTCTCCTTGACTTTGGTAGGTTTGCTTTGTGTAATTCCATTATGCATACTGAAGCTGTTTCAGAAACTAGGACATGTGACATCCTAGCTGAGACTGGCTTTCTAAGATCACGCTGCTCATCCTGCTCACCTATTTACTATCTTATATACTTGCTTTATTATAAATATGATGCTATTTTTCACTCTCCAGTGATTGTTCTTTATTGTCTTGTGTCCCCTCACAGTAAGGAAGCATGCCTTGGTCATTCTGTGCCAGCTTTTAGAACAGTATAGGTATATAGAGGTGTGTAGAAGACAAGGTATTTTACTTTTCTCTTAAATATTTATTATGGAGACATTAAAATGTGAAATGTTAAAATAGAAATAGTATACACAAATCATATAGAAGAGTGTGAATGTATTTAATGCTATTGTATAGTTTCATATGCTTTACATGGTTAGGAAACAATACCCTCTACTCCATACCTTTGTCGTTGTATCATCAGTTGATAGACATGGCCTTTGGGTTGTTACCAAGATTTTAGTAAAAATCTACTTAGCCTCAATTCATTAAAAGAGGGCTTTTAAACTAAGGACAAGGAAAGCCCAGTGCTGTGTATAGCACTGACCCTGGAAAGAAAAGGCAAAAGTCAAAGCTGTTTGTGCACTGTCTTAGGGGCTACAATGTCTTCTGTGTATCTGCCATAGTCTGTGTAGAGGAAACGATACATTGTTTATCAAACTTTATGCTTCATTTTTAAGTATATTTGGTGTTTGATCTACATATATATCTGTGTGACAGAGTCAGATCCACTGGAACTTGAAGTACAGACAGTTGTGAGCTGCTGTGTGGTGCTGGGAATTGAACCCTCATCTTCTACAAGAGCAGTCAATGCTCTTAACTACAGGGCCATCTCTCCAGCCTTCCTTATCAAACATTTCAAGTAAATATTTGAGGAGCTTTGCCTGGAAATTGTGGTTTTGTTTGTATAGCTGCAGTTACAATTTATTAGAAGGACATTTCATGTTTTTAGTACTTAAGAATTCTCTTTTTCTGTTCTGTGTAGGTTGCTTCCTAGAAACATGGTTGTTTGTTGGACTTGATCTCACAACCCAGTGAGGACGTCTTTACTGATAATGTCAAGTTCAGGTTACCCTCCCAACCAAGGAGCTTTCAGCACAGAGCAAAGTCGTTATCCTTCTGTCCAGTATACCTTTCCCAGTACCCGACACCAGCAGGTAAGGCATAATGGCTGTCGAGATATGTGTGTGTGTGTCTATTGTGTTTTTACCTTTCCCATGTATTAGATTTATTGACTAGTAACAGAATGTGTTTGTTACTTTTTTTTTTTTTTTAATGGCAAAAATCATTCCTAGCTGGGTATTGTGGAACATGCCTATAATTCTATCACTTGAGGATCAGAGGCTGGAAGTTGGGAGTTCAAGGCTCCACTTAGCTGTGTAGTAAATTCGAACCCAGCCAGGGGTAAATGAGACCCCATCTTAAAAATATACATATGTGCCTATTTAATATATACATGTCTCCAAATATTGTATGTTAATATATATACACACACAGACAAAGACACACAGCCATCTATTTATTTATCAGTGAGGATCCAAAGTTAGAGAATTAGTTACCAGTCTTCTAATTGTGGTTTTCTGCTACATTTCAGATAGTGAATGTTGCTCTTAATTTTTCTTTTTACATTTACCTACTTTGTTTGTGCATATATGCTCCAGCATGCATGTCGAGGTCAGAGAGCTTGCTACCATATAGGTTCAGGGATTGATCTCAGGCTGTCAGGCTTCGCTATGGGTGCCTTCATCTGCTGAGCCAGCTTACTAGCCCCACCTCTCCGATTTCAATTGTAGAAAGTATTTATAAGAAAGAGTAAGTTGTCTGCAGTTTCTAGGCTAACAACCATATTTGTATTCCATGTTCTGGTTGAATTTGAAGTTGGCTAGATAATTTAGCCTCTCCTTAGTTTTAGAATAAATGTCTCTACTTCAATGATAGATTTGATGGTAGGAACGTGAAAAAATGTCTTTTTCTTTTTTTTTTTAAGATTTATTTATTATGTATACAGCATCCTGACTACATGTATGCTTGTAAACCAGAAGAGGGCATCAGATCTCATTATAAATGGTTGTGAGCTACCATGTGGTTGCTAGGAATTGAATGCAAGACCTCAGGAAGAGCACCCAGTGGTCTTAACCTGAACCATCTCTCCAGCCCGAAAAAATTTCTATAAGTAACTTATTAACCTTTTGAAAAATGAAATCCTAGGTGAAACTGCCAGATTAATGGACAAAGGCTAGCAATGTAAAAGATTTAAAGAAAAATAGAAAAGGAATGTTGAGTGCAGTGCATTCACCTTGTCAGCAAGTGAAAGCAGGTGTATTTCAGGTTCAAGGCCAGTCTGAACTACATAGACAGATTCTGTCTGAAAAATAAGGAAAGGAAGAACTTAGTTAGGGCTTCTGTTGCTAAGAGAAAATACCATGACCATAAGCAACTTGTGGGAAGAAAGGTTTTTTGTTGCTTGTCTTTTTGTCTGTTTTGCCTTATTTTTCAAGACAGAGTTTCTCTGTGTATTGGCTATCATAGAGCTCACTCTGTAGACCAGGCTGGCCTCAGACTCACAGAGATCTACTGCCTCTGCCTGCTGAGTGCTGGGACTAAAGGTGTGCCACCCCTGCCCTGATGAGGTTTTATTATCTTTTATTTTATTTGTTTGCTATTACTCTGATGTGTTCATGTATGATGCATGTGTGTGAGTGCTAAAGCACATGTGCCATGCGTGGCATGAGCATGGAAACTGAGGACAGCATTGAGGAGGCCCCCCGCCAGGTTCTGAGGACTGAAATAAGGGAGTCGGGGTTGCTGGGCAAGGGCTTTGCTGATCGACTCATTCTTTCCAATGTTCTCTTCCTACTTTCATTTAATCCTTTACATCTTTTCTTGAACTTAAGCTTTGAAATGATCTTCTTTCAGTTTTTACTTTTTTAAATTTGTGAGGTATCATAAGTAGTTTGTAAGTTCTGAATTTCTATTATCTGCTTATAGAGAAGGCTCTTCCTAGGTGAGCCTTAGTTTAGTTTTGTCTATTTATGACTCTCAGAACTTCTTCCCTACTTAGAATTCACATAACATAAAACTTGTATTCTGAAGCTTGTTTTGCACGTGCTCCCAGAACATTTTTATCACCTGCAATGAAACACCATTTTTAAAGTATCTAATGATTTACTTTTCTGTTTCAAGGAATTTGTATCTTGTATTTCATGTAAATGGAATGATACTAATAATGTTTAGTTTTTGAATCTGGATTAGTCAGTGTAGCATCTATTTCTAGTATGTTCAATGCTTTATTCTTTTTTATAGGTGCATAATAGAGGTGTAACATTTTGTTCAATCATTAATAGACAGTTTTCTTTTCTTTTTTTTAAAGATTTATTTATTTTATGTAAATGGGTACACTGTTGCTGTCTTCAGACACACCAGAAGAAGGCATCTGGTCCCATTACAGATGGTTGTGAGCCACCATGTGGTTTCTGGGAATTGAACTGAGGATCTCTGTAAGAGCAGTCAGTGCTCTTAACTGCTGAACCACGTCTCCAGCCCCAGTTTTCTTTTTTTCTTCAGTGGCTACTATAAATAATATGTGAAAATTTATATTTAGACTTTTGTTTATAGTTACATGTTTTTAATTCCTTTCAATATATACCTTGGTATATTCTGTGTTTTTAGTAACTGTGTTTAAATATAATTGAGTTAGCATTATTTTTTAAAGATGTAATTTATTATTTATTATTTTTAGTGTCTCTTTGTGTGTCTGTGCATGTGAGTATAGTACCTACAGAGAAACCAGAGGCATCAGATCCCCTTGGAGCTGGAGTAACTGGCAGTTGTGAGCAGCCCAACATGGGTGCAGGTCCTCTATGCATCTCTAGGCTCTTAACTGCTGGCCCATCTCTCCAGCCCAATATTTTTGATATGAAACCAAGCTCTTATTCCCTCCATCCCTCAATATTTAAAAAGCAGAAAAAAAAGCAAAAAACCATTACTAGATAAACACTCTTTTTTTGGCCTCTTTGGGCACCAGGCACACATGGTACACAAACATACATGTGAACAGAATACCCATACACATTTAAATAACAAAAGCAAAACTCTTTTAGTTGTGATGGAAGAAACTAAGTTGATTTTTCTGGATTTCAGCTTTTTTATTTGTAAATAAACATGGATCTAAAGAGGTAACTTATGTTTCTGCTAGCTAATTTGTTTTGAATTTACTGCTGGAATGCTTTTTTTTCCTTTTCTTCATCCCTACCTACCCTTTTTACTTTTAAAAAGAGATAAGATCAAAGTCTAGGTCTAGTTATGTAGCTTTGCCTGGCCTGGAATTCCTGTGTAGACCTGGCTGGTCTTGAAGTTAGAGATCTTCCTACATCTGTGTCCCGATTGTTGAGATTAAAAGTATGAGCTATCATGCCAAGTTTTCCTTTTCCTTTTCCTTCTCCTCCTTCTCCTTCTCCTTCTCCTTCTCCTTCTCCTTCTCCTTCTCCTTCTCCTCCTCCTCCTCCTCCTCCTCCTTCCCCTTCCCCTTCCCCTTCCCCTTCCCCTTCTCCTCCTTTGTGTGTGTGTGTGGGGGGGGAAGGAGGG
>NC_034603.1:30460154-30467605 GCF_900095145.1 Mus pahari | reverse complement strand
GAGAGAGAGAGAGAGAGAGAGAGAGAGAGAGAGAGTGTGAGAGTGAGTGCCAGCCCACAAGCACCATTTGAGTAATATAGATCAGGAGTTATACCATAATATATTACTAGATAAATCAGTAAATTAGAAATTGAAATTTTATATTGAATTATTTTTTAACAATAACAATTAAAATTGTGAACCATCAAGGTGGCCTTAAACTTGAGTTTAATACCCAGAACCCACATAGTAAAAGGAGGGAATCAACCCTCACAGGTTGTCTTCTGATCTCTACTAAATGCTGTGGCACGTGTAAATAAATTAAATTAATGTAAAACAATTTAAATAAGGGATTAGAGAGATGACTCAGTGGTTAAGTGTGCTTGCTGCTCTTCCAGAGGACTGGAGTTGTGTCTCTTGGACTCCTGTCTATAATTCCAGCTCCAGGGCTTCCAACACCTTCTGGGCTCTGAAGGCATCTACTGCATGTGTGCATACATAAACACAGAGACTCACATATACATAAAGGAACAAAATCTCACTAGATAGAAATGATTAAAATGGTGAAAAATTGTCTCAGTAAAAGGTTGAAATTGCAACTGCTATTTGTTTTCATACTAACTGGTTCTTAATTACTTGGTTTAACTTCATAATGCTGTTCTTATTTGTGGTCAATAGTTAACTGACAGTTATTTTAATACCAGGAATTTGCAGTTCCTGACTACCGCTCTTCTCATATCGAAGTTAGTCAGGCATCACAGCTTTTACAGCAGCAGCAACAGCAGCAGCAGCAGCAGCAGCAGCAGCAGCAGCTTCGCAGACGACCTTCCTTGCTTTCAGAATTTCACCCGGGTTCTGACAGGTAATGGAATTTCTTTTTATTTTTTTATTTAGGATTAATTGAATTATATAATTTATTTATATTTTTAATTTTTTAAAAGATTTCTTTATTTATAATATGTGAGTACACTGTAGCTGTCTTCAGACACTCCAGAAGACATCAGATCTCATTATGGATGATTGTGAGCCACTACATGTTTTTTGGGATTTGAACTTAGGACCTTCAGAAGAGCAGTCAGTGCTCTTAACAGCTGAGCCATTTCTTCAGCCCTATATTTTTAGTTTTTTACTAAGAAAGCTACATCTGGCATTTTAGTTGTATTTTGAGCTCTTACTGGTTTTCTTTGAACTCTAGATCCTCCTTTTCAATCTCCCATGTGCTGGTGGATTATAGGTCTTGGCTGCAACATCTGGCTCACATCTGTTTTTTTTAATTTTTTTAATTTTTATTTTTTTAATTTTTTTTTTGTTTTTTTGTTTTATTTTGTTCCATTAAAATTCTATGGTTAAGTTTTTAATGAAAATTTGTTTGTTTTACTTTGTTTATGTATATTGGGGGGCATGTATCATAATGGTTCATATTTGTAAGTCAGAAGCCAACTTGGCGACAGGTTGCTAGACTTGGTGGCAGTCACCTTAATCTGCTCTGCCATGCCTCTAGCCCCATTTTTTTGTTTGTTTTGAGGTAGGGTCTCAATTGTAGTTTTGGCTGGCCTGGAACTTGCTATGTAGACCAGGCTGCCCTCAATTTCACAGAGATCTGCTTGCCTCTGTCTTCAGAGTGCCACCATGGCTAGTCCTTTAGTAAAGTTTGTTCTTTCACAATTTCACTGTGTATTCTGGTCACTTCCGCCTCTTTCCTATTTCTCTTCCATTTCTGTAGGATCCTCTCCTTCTTGCAAATCACTTTCCTCTATTTGCTACTTTGGTTTGGTTTTGTGTTTGAAAATTTTACTAGTGCCATCTGTGTGACTAACTACCAGAACCTGGTTGGCTCAATAGTGGGTACACAACTAGTTACTATGCCTCCCTCTCTCCCAGACTCTGAGGGTTGCCTTTGGACCAGCAGTATATAGTAGGCAACCATGAGTCCTTGCCCCTTCTACAGCTGAGAGGAGGACCCATCTGTGGACCCAGAGTCAGTGTAAAGCGTTGCTGTGTGTTATGGTTGCCGTGACCTTGTCGTACTTGGAAGAGGGTATTTTGTAATCCCCTTTCTCATCCTTTGGCTATTGCATTCTTTCTGTCTTCTCTTCTATATGGTTCTCCAAGCCTTAAGAGGGTGGTGTTAATGTCTCGACTTTACCCTCACATTTTGTGTAGTCCTGGGTCTGTGTGTTGTCTTTATTCTCAGTAAAGATTCTCTGTTTAAGCCTTTGTCTATAGGTATAGACATAGATACTTAGAAGGTGTTTTGATGCTGTATCAGTTCAGCCAACTAGCCACCTTAAGTTCTCCTGAAGGGTCTAAGACCTCTTCAATCACAGGTTTGAACTTAATCGACAGTATTAGGTATGGGATTCCTCTTATGAGCAAGTGCTAAATCCAGTTAGGGAGCCCTTGGTGATGAGGCCAGGTTCAGTGGTCTAGGTGTTGAGCGTTGAGGGGAGCTAGGAGATTAAGGATATACAGAGTGGCTGACAAATGCTATGAAGTTTATTATAGGTGAAAGCATGCACCCCTGGTCCCTAGGACATTTTTAAATTTTTTTAAAGATTTATTTATTTATTTATTATATGTAAGTACACTGTAGCTATCTTCAGACACCCCAGAAGAGGGCATCGGATCTCATTACAGATGGTTGTGAGCCATGTGGTTGCTGGGATCTGAACTCATGACCTTCAGAAGAGCAGTTGGCACTCTTAACGACTGAGCCATCTCTCCAGCCCCCACAGTTTTATAGAGAATCACACAAAAGTGGATTCTTTCCAGAACTGCTTACATAATGGGTTGTGTAATTATCCCCTTTTTTGCTTACTCATAGTTCTTTGAACATACTATAGTAGTGGGCATTTGAATTAGGCCATTCCTGATGCCCACACCTGTGCCATGTTACCTAAACATCTGTCTGGCTCTCATGGCTTTTATTCTCTTAGTTATTTTCCCTATAACAGTCCTGAAACCATTTCACAAGTGAGCATATCTTGCAGTAATAGTTTGAAATCATAGGTTGATATTATAGAAGTTGGGCTAGTCTATCAATGTTTTCACCCTATAGTTTGCCTGCATTACACCATCTGGCACGACTGCCAACTAGCAGAGATGAATCAGCCTGGTTTCAACTTGATTTATCTTGTATCCAAGGATGGTAAATGATTCTTTTGATAATTTCCATTCTGCTACCTGGTTTCTCAGCAGCTCCATGAAGGGGACTCAGCCTGGGTCAGTTTGTAAAGTAATAGGCTATCTAGGTGTGTTTTACATGTCTGTCACTGTGGAACAGGACATCAACAGAGGTTGTTAAACAAGACTGAATCTCTCTCTCTTGCTCCCTCTTTCAGCAGAAAGTGTGTAGAAAGCCATGCCATCACAACTTCTGGCCCAGAGCAGGCAAACACATGACATTCAACAAGATGATGGCAAGGAAAAGTCAATGGAACAATTTTTACACCAAAGAGAAGGTTCGAAAGTAGGGCTGCCACGGTGCCCTGAACAAGAGAAAATAGAGGGAGACAGTCCTGGTCAAATTATTAAAATTCAAGAAGACTAGGAGGGATTCAGGACGTACCCAGTTCCTTCTTAGGGTAGAACAGTGTCTGGTTCTAAATGTGAATAGAGGTCAATCTAGTGGCAGGAGATAATGAAACAGTAGCTTAAATTTCCTAGAAAAAGAAATTGAGATTCAAAAATATTACACCAAACAAGATTAAGCCTTAAAGCAACAGGTGGGTATTTTTAGATATGAAATCACTAAGCATCTAAAACTTACTATAGAATTTGTAGGCAATGGAATCAGATAAACAAAGAAAGCCATGGTAAAGGACTGGTAGTTATAAGCCAGTGTAGGATTTTAAAAATTCACATCAAGCAATATTAAATATTCAATTAATTTTTAAATGGATCTCTAACAGGTGGAAATATTGAACATTGACAGAGTTAACAAAATAGCACAGCTTGCAAATACTTGCACCTTAGTGTGTTTAGAATCTTTAAGGCATGCTTTTGAAAAGTGTACACAAAATAAATTTCTACTTCTTTGTTGTTGTTGAGACAGGGTTTCTCTGTGTAGCCCTGGCTGTCCTGGAACTCACTCTGTAGACCTGAGACCAGGATGGTCTTGAACTCACAGAGATCCACCTGCCTCTGCTTCCTGAAAGCTAGAATTAAAGGCGTGGGCCACAACTGCTTGGCTTTCTTGCTCTTACTATTTGATCCACATTATCTTGATTTTAAAACAAGGTATCTTGACTCTTAAAGCATTTTTAAAAAGTTCTGTGAGGTGAGGCTGTAGAGGTGGCTCAGTGGTTGAGAGCACTTGCTCTTGCAGAGGACCCAGGTTTGGTTTCCAGCTTCCATGTCCTGGATCACAGCTATTATTAACTCTAGTTCTTGGGATCGACTCTCCTGGATTCTTTAGGGACCAGGCATGCATGTGATGCACGTATGTGTATATGCAGGCAAGCACTCATCCATATAAAATAAAAATATTTTAACGCACGCCTTTAATCCCAGCACTTGGGAGGCAGAGGCAGGCGAATTTCTGAGTTCGAGGCCAGCCTGGTCCACAGAGTGAGTTCCAGGACAGCCAGAGCTATACAGAGAAACCCTGTCTCGAAAAACAAAAACAAAAACAAAAAAATATTTTAAAAATCCAACCTATATGTGTATGTTCACACTGGAGTGGGCAAGTAGCCAGCTGTATATAGGTATGTTCTGGTGATCTGAACTCAGGTCTTTGTGCTTGTATGGCAAGTGACAGCTCTTTAAAATGGACTTTTTGGATCTCCTTTTGTTTTGTTGTTTGTTTTTTTTTAAAGATGTATTTACTTATATGAATACATTGTAGCTGTCTTCAGACACACCAGAAGAGGGCATTGGATCCCACTGTAGATGGTTGCCAGCTACCATGTGGTTGCTGGGAATTGAACTCAGGACCTCTGGAAGAACAGTCAGTGCTCTTAACCGCTGAGCCATCTCTCCAGCTTGGGTCTCTTTTTGTAACTTAGTTTTACAAATAAAAATCTTGTATTAAGCTTTTCATTTTTGTATTTGTTTTTTTAAGTCTTCCTCTTCATCCCAAAGAGACATTGTGTTAGAATGTTAATATTATTCAGGTGACATTCAGGTGTATCTAACCTTTTGACATTGTGACATGACTTTGTCATCTACAAATATGTTGTGCTTCATGCGTAGCTATCCTGGGATGCATATTGTGTACAGGCAATGAGCTGGGCATGCCTGAATATTATTCTGGAATAGGTAGAGTGGGCAGCAGTTCATTTTGAAAGTAAGCATGACCTTTCATTCACTCTGAAGTTTAACTGTGGTATTAGCAAACGTTTAAATGTCACTTAACAATTTTCAGGTGTTTTTTGCTTTGTTTTTATTTTTATTTTTATTTTTTGGTATGTATTAGGCCTCAAGAAAGAAGAACTGGATATGAACAGTTTCACTCAGGACCCTCACCGGTGGATCATGATTCCTTGGAGTCCAAGCGCCCACGCCTGGAGCCGGTTTCTGATGCCCATTTCCAGCGTGTTAGTGCTGCGGTTTTACCTTTAGTTCACTCACTGCCAGAAGGCTTGAGGTCGTCTGCAGATGCTAAGAAGGTAAATGTTTGTTTTCTTGTTCTGTGGAACTTAGGTTTGTAATGTTTTTGTAACCAATTTTAGGCAGAGTGCCTAAAAGAAAAGCCAACATTCTCATAGTCTCTAAAAGGTTAGTGCTATGGGAGTAAATATGGTGTTTGGTAAAAATACAAACCACAAACTAAGTGCTTCAGATTTCAAATTTGGTGATACCTTTGACTTTTGAGGAGTTCAATAATTCTCACACATTGTTTGCTGCATTGTAAAATGTGGTCAGAGATACTGAAGACTCAGTTTTGTCACATTTATCTTATTTGTGTGGTGGCAGCGAGGGCTTATGCACCATGGCATGGATGTGGAGGTTGGAGGAATCAGTTCTCTCCTTCCACCCCGTGGGTCCTCGGATTGAACTTGGGGCGTTAGGCTTCTTGGCAAGCACCCTTATTGTCTTGTGTTTTGTTTCTGGGGAAAAATTTTTTCCCTCTTTTTGAGACAGAGTCTCTATATCTAGCCCTGATGGTCTAGAACTCACTATGTAGGTTAAGCTGGCTCACAAAAATTCTTCCACCTTTGAATTCCCAGTACTCCACCATGCACAGAAAATTTTGTTAGATTTTAAAAAGCTCTTTTGATTTATTAACATAGGATGCATGTGTTCATAGGATAAAGTTTTATCTAAGGTTTAACTTTATAATTTTTATATAGAGAAATGGTTATTGAGTTATATAACTATTACACACTTAAGCACTGCGTTCGATTCTCCAGCACTATATAAACCAGGCATGGTGTTGTACACACCTGGGAAGCAGGTTTTCCTTGGCCTGTCTGGGATACATGAGGCCCTGTTTTTGTTATTTTTTTAAAGTAAGAAAAAAAGAGATTTCAAAGGAAAAATATTCTGTAAATTTATAATTTGTGGATGACAACCTGCTGCTCTCATTAGTTTAACTAAAAGCTGTCGGTAGTTTCAGTGTACAGTGTCATATTTTGATACATGTACATTGTAGAATGATTAAATCAAATAATTGATAGAGCTATCACTTGGATTTTTGTGCTTTCTTGGGAGGGGGATGTTGGGCTTTCAAAACAGCGTTTCTTTTTGTAGCTCTGGCTGTTCTGGAACTTGCTCTGTAGACCAGGCTGGCCCTCAACCTTCAGAGATTCAACTGCCTCTGCCTCCCGAGTGCTGGGATTAAAGGTATGCACCACCATGTCCAGCATATCAATCGCTTTATGTACTTAGAATTATTTTTGTGTCATAAACACTTAAAATCTTAACAACTTTCAAGTGTACAATGCATTATTATTAAGATTTATGTATGTGTATAAGTGCTCTATTTACATGTATACCTGCATTCTAGAAGAGGGCATCAGATCATATTATAGGTGGGTTTGAGGCATGATGTCGTTGCTGGGAATTGAACTCAAGACTTTTGGAAAAGCAGCCAGTACTGCTGAGAAATCTTTCCAGTTGCACACAATGCATTATTAATTATAACTAAATCACTTTTACTTAATTGCTTTAGATAGTAAATGTTTTGTGACATTTTGAATAATGTATTCACTTATGACAGTTTTTTTGAGATTCACTAATTTTCGCCTTGTGTTTATTTCCTTCTCTTGTGAATGTTTGTCTCTTTCTCTGTTATACTCTTGTTATATTGCTGTGGTTATATTTATGATTATCTGTTTTATATCATTAAATCTGTACATTAGCAGATGTCTAGCATATGTGGATATTTATTTTAAAAAAAGCAATTTTAGAAGCTCTCCCGTAAGCATTAACCTTTTCTGTCTCTTTTGTGATATAAGGCCCTTATCACATTTTAGCATCAAGCTACATTTCTACCTGGTAACCTTTTTATTAAAATATAGTGATGGCTT
>NC_034603.1:30451041-30459953 GCF_900095145.1 Mus pahari | reverse complement strand
CATGTGGTTGCTGGGATTTGAATTCACGACCTTCACAAGAGCAGTTGGAGCTCTTAACCGCTGAGCCATCTCTTCAGTCTGTGATGGTTTCTTAATATGATTTTCTTTATTTTATTTTATTTTATTTTTTTTTGGTTTTTCGAGAGAAACTCCTTGAACTCCTAATCCTCCAACTATTACCTCCCTAGTGCTAGATTAGAGGCATGAGCCATCATGCTGGCCTCAGTTAATCATTTCTTCTAAAACTCAAGTCAGTAACTCATCAAGTAGTATCTAAAACCTAACATTGTAACAGTTGTAAGTAATGATAATTTGAAAATATTTAGTTTTCATTTCCATAAGCAAAACTATTTTATTTCTACATGATTAGAAAAACTGTATAGTAAAAATGTTTCAACTTACACAGTAACCTTCTTTTTAAAGTGTATGTATGGAGTATGCATTCATGTATGCATATTTGCATGTTTGTCAACTTGTATATGAGAATGAATGTGCTGTGATGCCAGAGGCTAATGTTGGGTGTGTTTCTTGATAGCTCTTCTCTTTATTTTTATTTATTTATTTATTTCTGTTTGTTTTTTTTTGTTTTTCCAGACTGGGTTTCTCTGTATAGCCTTGGCTGTCCTGGAACTCACTTTGTAGACCAGGCTGGCCCTGAACTCAGAAATCTGCCTGCCTCTGTCTCCCAAGTGCTGGGATTAAAGGCGTGCGCCACCACGCCCGGCGGCTCTTTACTTTATGTATGGAGGTGGGATCTTTACTGACTCAGCTTGTTTACTTACCCGGGGCTATCCTGTCTGCCTTCTGAATGGTGTGGCTATGGGTAGTCTACCTCACCTGCTTGGCTACGCTAAGTGTGTTCACGTTATCTGAATTTCTGTCCTCACTTTTGCCTAGCAAATGCTTTATCCACCAAGCCATTTGCCAGCTTCAATATATAGTACCTAAAACACCTAAGCCTGGGACTTTTAGGCAAGTGTTTTATAGGATGGCATCCATAGTACAGAGTGTACGTGTATATCCAGAAACCAGCTGGAGTAATGCTGTAACATGTAACACGGCAAGTATTGCCAGAAACTAGGCTCATTAAACATTTTTAATTATTGTTCATTCAGACACCTTTCATTATTAACAAATTTTTTCATGATCATCTGTTTAGTTACACAACCCCACTGGAGTCATGACCCATACATTCTTTGCATTTAAAAACTAATTTAAAGTCAGGAAATACATCTATAATTTATTTTCAGATAGTTATCCAGATATGAAACAAAACTGTGTGTATAATGAGAAAGCAAGCATAACAAAGAAACAGTGAACCTACATGAAAGATAAATGGGTATTATTGTGCTTTTGTGTTTAATATATAAACTGTTGGGATCATACATTGAGTGCGTACAAGCTCTGTGTGGTAAGCTAGTAATGAGGTGAGCCCCTGAGTTTTGAGATGTACTATGTGGAATAGCAGTGTTACAGTGCTTGTGGTTTGCAAGAAAGACTTTGCTGCACTAAAAGCTTCAGTAATCTGGGGCTGGAGAGATGGTTAAGAGCACTGACTGCTCTTCCAGAGGTCCTGAGTTCAAATCCCAGCAACCACATGGTGGCTCACAACCATCTGTAATAGGATCTGATACCCTCTTCTGGTGTGTCTGAAGACAGCTATAGTGTACTTATATAAACAAACAAACAAATAAATCTTCAAAAAAAACATTAAGTATATAATTAAATGTAGACACATATACACATCCCCTTCCCCCCCCCAAAAGGAAATCTAATTGTTATTGTAAATAGTTGTTAGGCTGTCCCAGTACAAGGCGTTAGCTCAGTACCATGTACTGATTACCATTCATGTGCGCGTGTGCGCACACACACACACACACACACACACACACACCACACATGCACACCACACATACACATGGAGCGAGTGAGAGTGAGAGAATCTTTAAGAAGAGTAATGAATGATATATCCAAACTATAAAAGTGTAAACCTGTATATGTATTGCTTTATATATATTTACAAGTGTGTGTGAATATGAAAATTGAGTACCATAAGAGAAATAGTGCAGTGCTGTTGAAGAGCAGGGATGGTGTCTGTTTATGTCACCCCCAGGAGCAGTAGTAGGCATGTCTTCATTTATCATTGCAACCAAGAAAGGCTGTTTATATGCTGAGAGAGACAGAGACAGACAGACTTTGCTATGTTTTAAGTTTATGTTTTCTGTTAAGACATTCTTGACTCTAACATTGGCTGTTAGTGAGAAGTAAATTGTTTTATGATTTTTCTTCTAAAGGATTCAGCATTTGGAGGCAAACATGAAGCTCCATCCTCTCCATTGGCTGGGCAACCATGTGGAGATGATCAAAATGCTTCACCTTCAAAGCTTTCAAAGGAAGAGTTAATACAGAGTATGGACCGGGTAGACCGAGAGATTGCAAAAGTAGAGCAGCAGATCCTTAAATTGAAAAAGAAACAAGTAAGTGTGGTCTGCCCTCTCTGGTCACCGTCCTCTTTGTTCTAGAAGATGCTATGAGAAGATGCTATGAGAAGCTTTCTGGGTGCGTTTGTTCTGCTTACTCTTCACTGCTGGTCCTTTTCTTAATTTCATTCCTTCATTTCTCCTGCTGTACTTGTACTTCTGCTGTTCTGCCTATAAGATAAGATATGGCAGGAGTTCTCAACTTTCCTAATGTCGTAACCCTTTAGTACAGTTCCGCATGTTGTGGTGATCCCCCAACCAGAACATTATTTTTTGTTGCTACTTCATAACTATAATTTTGCTGTGAATCATAATGCAAATATCTGTGTTTTCTGTTGGTCTTAGGCAATCCCTGTACCCTGTGAAAAGGTTGTTCACCTCCCAAAGTGGTTGTGACCCCAGGTTGAGAAGCACTGCTATATGGTGTTTGTGTGTAGTAGATGATAGTAAGATTGCTAAAATGGTAATTTTGCATATGGTAATATTATGCACAGGTAGTCTCATTTTGTTTTTTTACAGTTAAAATTTTCTAGCATATCATGTCATTATTTTCAATAGTTTTATTTGAGGAGATAGTTGCAGTTTTTTTTGAGATAAGTACTCATTGAATATGTCGCCTAGGTTGACACTAAACTTATTAAACGATTCCCTGTGTCACTTCCTGAGTAACTAGTACTATAGATTCATTCTATCAAAACCAAATTGGTGAAGCACCTTTTAAAATTGAGATGTAATTCACAACACAGTATTTATTTTTTCAAAGTGTGCAATTAAATACTTGTAATATATTAATAAATTTTTTTTGTTTTTGTTTTTCTATTAATAAATTTTTGTAGGTTATCACCACTATTGAATCTAGAACATTTTTGTGACTTTTAAAAGAAACCCAAATTCATTAATCCTTAGGAAGTGGTAGAAACAGAGACTATCTTCTGGAATCTACTTGTTTGTTATTGTCTAAGTGAATTATCCAGTTAGGTAGAATCCTATGACATATTTTCAAGAATTGCTTATGTTATATTTACATCAACATTTTAAAACTGTTAATGACTAAATTGATTCTATCGTAGAATCATATCATATTCTATTCATCTATTCATTAATTGATAAACATTTGGTTTGTATCTGTCTGTTTTTAAAGGTTTATTTTTTAATTTATGTATACGTGTATGGATGCCTTCAGAAGCCAGAGAAAGTGTCAGATTACTGGGGGTAGGAGTTATAGGTGGTTATGGACTTCCTCGTGTGGGTGATGGGCACCCAACTCAGGTCCTGTAGAAGAAACCATCTCTGTAGCCCCATACTTACTTACATCTTAATTTTTTTTTTTTTAAGAATTTTATTTATTTATTATATGTAAGTACACTGTAGCTGTCTTCAGACACTCTAGAAGAGGGCGTCAGATCTTGTTACGGATGGTTGTGAGCCACCATGTGGTTGCTGGGATTTGAACTCCAGACCTTGGGAAGAGCAGTCGGGTGCTCTTACCCACTGAGCCATCTCACCAGCCCCCAACATCTTAATTTTATTTTAAACTTTATTATAAAAGATATTATAAGTAAAAAACACGAACTGAAGTTAACCCATTTTCTTCCATGGCTACTTAAAAACAGTTATGCTGTCACATTCATGTATTAGTTTTATTTATTTATTTATTTATTTATTTATTTATTTATTTATTATATGTAAGTACACTGTAGTTGTCTTCAGACACAGCAGAAGAGGGCGTCAGATCTTGTTACGGATGGTTGTGAGCCACCATGTGGTTGCTGGGATTTGAACTCTGTACCTTTGGAAGAGCAGTCGGGTGCTCTTACCCACTGAGCCATCTCACCAGCCCCGTCATGTATTAGTTTTAACATGGATTTTTCCCAGTCTTCTTGGCTATATACCCTGTGGGACATAGGTGATAGAAGGGTTCTCTATGTAGTACAGCCTACTTGGCCTTGAATTCTCCATTCTCCTTTCTCAGATGATAAAGTGTTATTGTATTAAGGTCATAAGTATTCGATACCACATTTGACTTTAGTTTCTTTCTTTCTTTGTTTTTTTTTTTCTCTTGGAGGCAGTGTTTTTCTGTGTAGCCCTGGCTGTCCTGGAACTCACTCCGTAGACCAGGCAGGCTGGCCTTGAACTCAGAAATCCGCCTGCCTCTGCCTCCCAAGTGCTGGGATTAAAGGCGTGCGCCACCACGGCCTGGCTAGTTTCTTTTTTTAATAGCTCTCTTGGCACTAATGTCTTGCTGTGATTTTAGTTTGCATTTTCTTAGTAATATTCTCCTTAATGATAATGTTGAGTGCCTTTGCATGTGCTTAATGGATATATATGCATATTTTTTAGATAGATGTTTGTTCATAAGTTTTGCCTTTCTGTTGAGTTCTGAGAATTTTGTCTCGCCTGTGTCCTTGTCCCTGTCTTCTCCCTCTGAGCTGTGACTTCTAGTAGTGTGCTTTGCTATATCAAAGTTTTAGAATTCTGTTGGTATGTCTACTTTTAAAGTCATCTGTAGTTTTGTAGTTTTAGCTAAGAATTTTGCCTAATTGGAAGTCACAAAATTTAGTATTTTTTCTTACATAAATTTTATTGTTTTAATACTTTTGATCCTAACTATTTATGAACATGATTCTGTTTTATGATGAAAAGAATTAATTTTTGGGTATATATGAGTAAGGCAATTCACAGTAACATCTTTTTTTTAATTTTTTTTTTTGAGACAGGGTTTCTCTGTGTAGCCCTGGCTGTCCTGGAACTCACTCTGTAGACCAGACTGGCCTCGAACTCAGAAGTCCGCCTGCCTCTGCCTCCCGAGTACTGGGATTAAAAGCGTGCGCCACCACGCCGGGCTCCACAATATCTTAAACTCCTTCTTACATTATTGTTTAATCTTGTGAACAATTTTTTTTTTTTTTTTTTGGTTTTTTCAAGACAGGGTTTCTCTGTGTAGCCCTGGCTGTCCTAGAACTCACTTTGTAGACTAGGCTGGCCTCGAACTCAGAAATCTGCCTGCCTCTGCCTCCCGAGTGTTGGGATTAGAGACGTGCGCCACCACGCCCAGCTCCTGAACAATTTTTTTGTGCCATTCTTAAAGTGAGGATCAAAATTGTATTTTTGTTTTGTTTCATGCATAGTTAATTGAAAAGTTTGGGCTGGCAAGGTGACTCAGTGGTAAATAAATCTTCCTTCAACAATTACTGATAATCTGAGTGTAAGTTTTGTTGCTGGTGATAATACAGGCCTTTAATCCTAGCACCTGGGTGTCAGAGGCTAGAGGATCTCTGTGAGTTCGAGGCCAGCCTGGTCTACAGAGCTAGTTCTGGGACAGCCAGGACTGCACAAAGAAACCCTGTCTCTAACCTTTCCACCCCTTCTTCCCCCCAAAAAGCTGACTTCTGCAAGTTGTTCTCTGACCTCCACACATGAAATGTGCTTTATGTGATCAGAGCAGGCAAACACACATACAAATAAACATTAAAAAGTTTTTATTCCTGTTTTTCTATTGCTTTATGCTTTTAAAACAATGTTTTTATTTTGTTATTGAATTTTTTAAAATTTGGCTTTTTGAGACAGGGCTTCTTTGTGTATCCCTAGCTGTCCTAGACTCCCTTTGTAGACTAGGTTGGCCTTGAACACATAGAGATCCGCTGGCCTCTAGCTCCCTTGTGTTGGGATAAAAGGCCCATGCACCTCTAGGTTTAGCTTTATTTGTGTCACATTACCTACTTTTTAAAGGTTGTTCAGCCCCCAAAGAGATCATGACCCTTAGGTTGAGAACCACTGCCTTAAACTGACTTTGAACGCAATGTAATCTTCCTGCCTTTCTTGATCAGTGGAACTAGTGGGGTGAACCACTGCACCTACCTGTCCCTGTCTTTAAAAAATATTGTGTGTGTGCATGCATGTACACATGCCTCAGTGGGCATGGAAGTTACAGAATAGACTTGCTTCTCTACTTCTACTTTTACATGGTGCCTTAGAGTTCTCATTGCTGTGAAGAGACACCATGATCAAAGCAATGCTTTAAGGACAACATTTAGTTGTGTATGTGTGTGTGTATACGTGTATGTATGTACGTACGTACCTGGGAAGATTTTTTTCTACTGGCGATTCCATTGTTTTTTCTTGTTTGTTTAATTCATTTTTGGTTTTCATTACATCCTGACCACAGATCCCCTTCCCTCTACTCCTCCCAGACCCGTCATAATCCTCAAGTATATTTTTTTAAGGTGCAATTATAGTTCTTTTAGAAGTAAGTTTTCCCATCATTTTGGTGGGTATAATTGTATTCTCTGTAATACTTTGTATTTCTTCCTTTTTTTTTTTTTTTGGTTTTATTCCAAGCCATTAGATTGTTTCTTCCCCATGCTGTTCCCCTTCCCAGTTCCCGTTCCCTTTCCTGTCGTCATAGTGCACATTACTCATGCATAGGATTGCTGAGAGAATTCCTCACATTCATCTCTGCATGTGTATGTTTATATTTGTAAATGCATCCATGATAGTGTGTGTGCATGTGGAGCTTAGAGAACAGTCTCAGTTATACATGATGGGCTGTCTGCATGGTGGGCTGTGTGCATGAGGGACCATATAGTATACATGAAGTTTTGTGAGTTCATGTGGACAGAGGCCAGCCTCGAGTGTTGTTCTTCAGGTGCTGTCAACCTTAATTTTGGTGACAGCATCTCTCACAGGCTTAGAACACCGTGATTAATTATGCCAGGCTTCTCCCTGTGTCTGCCTACTCAGGATGGGACTACAGGCATGTGCTTAGCTCCTTCTCTATGGCTCTGAGGATTTGTGACCTCTGGGTCCCTGTGCATGCAAGGCAAATACTTTCGTCAACTGAGGTATCTCTCTAGCTCTCTTTGGTCTTCTCTGTGTCATGTCTCACTCCCCACTCCCCTTTATGTACCTCCATAGTCCCTGTTGGGTATGGTGTAACTTATAGGACTTTACTGTTGATCTTAGTATAGATAGATCATTTCCCCCCCCCCTCTTTTTTTTTTTTTTTTTTTTTTTTTTTTTTTTTTTTTTGCTTTTTCGAGACAGGGTTTCCCTGTGTAGCCCTGGCTGTCCTGGAACTCACTCTGTAGACCAGGCTGGCCTCGAATCCAGAAATCCGCCTGTATCTGCCTCCCAAGTGCTGGGATTAAAGGCGTGCGCCACCACGCCCAGCTTCCCTCTCTCTTACATTAGACTTTATCTCTACCTAATCATCTCTGTGGCTATTTGTTGAGCATTTACTAGGTTTTAGGTTGGGGAGAAAAAAGCAATAAAGGCAGATAAATTCCTGTTTACAGTAATAGATAATATTTACTGTGCTTTTAGAATTGTAGTGTATGCTATGTATAGATCATTTAATCCTTGTTTTAAAAAAACCCTGTATGATAAATAGTATTGTTATCCCTACTTCATGTATGAGTGGCCTCAATAATTGCTTAAGTTTAGGAAAAATTAACTATAATCATGCCTTCAGGCTCAAACCTAGACAGACTAACTAACAGCCTAATAGCCTTCTGCTTTATAATCTATATACTAGTTGTTGAGGGCCTCTTGACAAAAGGAGTATTCAGTAGATAGAACAGTTGGGTTTGGACATGGTACTACTCTGAGCTAGGAATTCATACTCTAATCACAACAAACCTTCACAAATAACCATGTATCTGTAACATGGAACTTTCCCCAGTGTTGACAAATGTTATTCTGATAGAGGAATAATAAGGTTCTTTCCTTAAACTTAATTTGTCTTTAATGTTTCTCTTTATCAAAATTAAAATATTCAAGGTTTTCTCTTGGTTTTACATCTATCTATCTTAGTATGATTTGTGATGTTTAGTTATTAAAATGGATCTGGTTATTTTCCTTTGTGCTCTTGGGTTCTTGAGACCCTTGTAGAGTAAATGCTTATCCTGTAGAAGCAACATGAAGTGCACAGTCGCCTGTGTTCTCTCTGGCTAGTGATTAGTGATCTGAAGCAGATGCCTAATGTTTTTTTTTTTTTTTTTTTCTGGATCTCTTAGCAACAGCTAGAAGAAGAAGCAGCTAAGCCCCCTGAGCCAGAGAAGCCTGTGTCCCCTCCTCCTGTGGAACAAAAACACCGTAGTATTGTTCAAATTATTTATGATGAGAATCGGGTAAGTTTACATTTCCTCTGACAGCATAGGCCTTTAAACCTGTTTGACTTTGTTTTCCAGTATATTTCTGAGTATATTCTATTCTAATCATATTAAAATGTGAGTTGTTTTGCCTTATATATTATATAAATATTACTGATTAGAATTTTATCATCGAATTCTATCATATACATGCTGCTATGTAAATTGGATAGTACATAATATAAAATAGCCATTCTGTAGCTTCTTTCTTCTTTCTTCTTTCTTCCTTCCTTTCTCCTCCTCTCCTCTCCTCTCCTCTCCTCTCCTCTCCTCTCCTCTCCTC
>NC_034603.1:30435461-30450785 GCF_900095145.1 Mus pahari | reverse complement strand
GTCTCTCTGTCTCTCTCTTTCTTTCTTTCTTTCTTTCTTTCTTTCTTTCTTTCTTTCTTTCTTTCTTTCTTTCTTTCTTTCTTTCTTTCTTTCGACAGGCAGTTACCATGTAGTCCTAGATGACATGGGCCTCTATACTTGGCTGTGTAGACTCCGCTAGCCTCTTAAGTTGAAGCAACCTCTTGCCTTTGCCTCCTGAGTGTTATGGATCACTATGCTTGCTTGCTAGCTTAAAACTCACAGACTTCTGCTTGCCTGTGCCTCTTATGCTAGGAACAAAGGGTTGTGCCAGTATGCCTTCCCTGCATGCTTGCTAATATTTGCTTATGGTGCATTTAATATCAAAGCCTAATTCGTCACAGTTCAGTACAAATGACCTTTGGATGCGGAAAAAGAATTTCATTATTAGCCTGAGAGTTAATAACTGGGTTATGACTGACCATAAAATGTTCAGTGTGGACTTTGACCTTTAACTGGATTTTGCTTTTTCATTTTTACTAAAACAATTTCTTGTTTTATTCTCTAAATTTGGAAATTTTGACAAATTAGGAAATCCAGGACATAATTCTGTGAGTTGGGCTTGTAATGACAGTATTGTTTTTTGATCAGTAACCTCGGAGTAAAAGTGAAACTCCCCACTTCTTCTCTCTCTTTTTTTTTTTAAAGATTTATTTATTTATTATATGTGAGTACACTGTAGCTGTCCTCAGACACTCCAGAAGAGGGCGTCAGATCTTGTTACGGATGGTTGTGAGCCACCATGTGGTTGCTGGGATTTGAACTCCAGACCTTCGGAAGAGCAGTCGGGTGCTCTTACACACTGAGCCATCTCACCAGCCCCCCCCCTTCTTCTCTTACTTCAATATAACGAAAACTTGGCATCAGAGAAGCTTCACAATGAACTTCCAGATGTCCTTAAGTTAGAACATATAGTTTAAATGTTATGGAAGAAATAACTAATAGTAACGGTAATGTCAAAATCAGGATTATTGTTTAAATTCATTTTCTTTGTTCTAAGTTGATTTATCAGAGTAAATATGTTTTATACATATTGTCACGAGCATAGCAGGCAGATCTGAAAGTATATTGTCCATACACAAAGCAACTGTTAGAAGAGGTGTGCTGTAAATTGGCTAGCTATCTTAGAACACAAACGAGTTCTCTTAACCCCCTGCCAGCCCTCCTCCCAGTTTTCAGGCCAGCCCCTTCAAATGTTTCTCCCAACCGTTCTTCCCTCAGTCTGCTTAAAAAGAAACAGCCCTTCTCCCAGTTTTCCCAACGCTAGCAGCTCCAAATGATGACAACTGTTCTAGCCTCTTTGCTCAGCTTAGCTTCTTCTGGCTCAGCTCTCTTCTAACAATATCTTCTTCTACACCAGCTGCCTTCTCTTCTCACTCTGCTAACCCAATTCATTTTCTCAGTCTCAGTTGGCTTTTTAATATCCTTTCCTATTCCCAGAAATCCAAGAGGCATCCAACACTGTTCCTAGCATGTTCAAGACCTTGGTCGGCCCTAGCATCACTGTAACAGTTTAAAGAGAGTGAGGCGACCCTTCAATACTTACATAGGCAAAAAATTAGATTGCCATCAGATTCTGGACAATAGTTTAGGCCAGGAAAAAAAAAATGGAACAGTCTTAAGAGACTTAAGGTATGAAATGTGAACAAACAATAGTAAGAAGGCTTATAGAAAAAGTTATAGAATAATAGTTAATAGCAAGAAATTAGAGACTATTGTTCTTATTAGCACTTCCTAAAGAATGGGTAAGTGAATGAGTTGTAGGTAATTAAGATAAGACAGTTCTTAGGATAAGGACTAGCATTATAAACAGTGTTTATCTGAAGAACCAATTCTAAATAAGTGTCAAGAATACATGATGGGTAAAGCTATGTTCTTATCTAATGCAGATATAGTATCGCAGTAAAAAGTGTGTCAGAATGGGAAGTCTATTTAAAAAATGCTTTACTATACTTCTGTATATTATGTTCTGTGGAGTTATGATGCTAAAATATTCGTATTTCTATTCTGAGCCTTTTATCTCAATGATATGTTCTACAGTTCTAGATGAATAACAAAAAGTGGGTGCTGGGGAGATGCTTCAGTCTGTAAAGTGCTTGCTGGACAAGCTTGAGGATATAAATTCATATCCCCAACATTCATGTAAAAGCTGTGAGGGAGAGCATTTACCTGAGATCTGAACACTGGGGAAGTAGAGCTAGGAATATCCTTGGGTCTTACTGGCCAGCCAGCCTAGCCAAATTAGTGAGGTCCAGTTTCAGTCAGAGACCCTGTCTCCTCCCCCACCCCCTCCAAAGTATGCTAATCAACCAAAGAGGACACAGGATATGCACATGCACTATACATATACACTAACAAAAAGTAAGGTGGGGAAGAGGGAAAAATTGAATTCATCATTAAAAATATATAAAAGTAATTTTGAACTCCTATATTTGTGTATCTATTTGCATAGATAGTTGAGAGTCATATATAAAGTATACTTCTATGTGGTAAATGTCATAATGCTGGTTAAATATAGGCAATTAATTCTTAACTGGTTGGGCTTAGAATAGGTAGAGTTTATTGAATGGCTAGAATAAGCTACATGAAGATGTATTTAATGAAGTTGGAAGACAGTAAGGGAAGAGTGATAAGTATCACCTCATCCTATACCTAGAGGAAGGCTGTAGCTCAGAGTAGACAGTTTGCCCTTTGTTTGAGAAGAGGGGAAGAAGAGGGTTTATGGTATAGTTCTGGTTTTTATGAAATAACCTTCAGAGTCTGGTGGTGGTAGCATATGCTAACCACCTTTAATTCCAGCACTCAGGAAGCACAGGCAGGTGGATCCCTAAGTTTGAGACCAGCCTGGACTTTAGAACAAGTTCCAGGATAGCCAGGGCTATACAGAAAAAAACAAAGTAAATCAAACCAATCAAGAAAAGAAATACCCTTCAGTACTACGTTACTAGGTCTAGTGACCTTCTTGGCCATTTTTTTACCTGTGTTAAAACAAGAGATTGGAGCTGATAGATAACTAAACTTGTTTTAATGTCTAAGATTTTAGTATTAGTTTATTTTAAAGTAAAATGGATTCAGTGATACTTGTTACATTTTAAAATAAATTATTGTACCCGCTAAACAATTCTAAATTAGTGAATGTTGTAGTTCTCTTAATTGGGATGTGAAGACTGAAAAATTATTAAAATTTGATAGAGAACTTAATTTGTGTGTGTGTTTTTTTAAAAGATTTATTTATTATATGTAAGTACACTGTAGCTGTTTTCAGACACACCAGAAGAGGGCATCAGATCTCATTACGGATGGTTGTGAGCCACCAAGTGGTTGCTGGGATTTGAACTCAGGACCTTCGGAAGAACAGTCAGTGCTCTTAACCACTGAGCCATCTCTCCAGCCCAATTTGTGTTTTTATTTATATAAATGTTTTCATTAGATAGTGAGATAAATGTTTCTTAATATCCACTATCAAATCAGAAATTCCTTTTAGACCTTTTCTGTTTTGATAATTTCTTTTCGGTTTCTTGTTCCTTCTGCAGACTAAGACTAGCCAAATTTCATGTCTCAGTATGAGACCTAGCTTCCTACTTTTTTTTCATGTGTGAGGAATGTTCTTAACTCACTCTTAGTAATTGTCAGAATGTTTTCTTTCAGATATTTTCTTGGTATACCTTGTAGTTGTTCTTCTGTAGTTCTCTAATGATAGCAGGTGCTCCTAGAGTAGTGGAGGGGAGCTCCTCCGGGTGTTTCTGCCAGCTCTGGGGTGCTTTCTAACACCTGCCCTGTCCTTATGCCATAGTAACAGAAGTACATCTTTCACTTACTCCTTCTATAGTGGCTGTAAGTGCTTCTTTCTGTTCAGATGGAAGGGTATCCTGAGACTCAGAAGCCATGTAACCATACAGCTCGAGGGGAGAAGGTGTCCCAGTGGAAGGGCATCCTGAGTCACTGGAGTTCAGGAACCACACAGCTCTGAGGATGCCTCCTCAGCAAAGGCACTGAACTCTCTGGGGAGGTATTCCCAGCTGAGCTGAGAAGCCCGGGGGCTTCAGCCCTGCTCTTTCTTCACTTCTTTTCTTCACTGCTTCATTGCTTCTTCCAATGAGAGAGTCACACCAGGCAGGAAATCTCACGAGAGAGATTTATTGGAGGGTCCAGGGTATGGAAGGATGAATCTAGGGATGTCTGCCTTCTGCTCTCAGAAGTTGGGCAGCAGGAAATTAAACAAAGGCCTATATTTCGGGGGGTTGGGATTTTCAGGGCACAGATTTCCAGATTGAGGATTGGTAGGATTCCAAGTCCTGAATTTGGCAATCTCAGGGTTTGGTGGATTTTTCTGTTCAGGGATTGGTGGTTTTCTTCACCCGCTTTTCCTTGCATCAGGTCCATGGGTTAGGGTGGGAAGTCCTCAGCTGGCTTTTGCTGAGGCTCCATCTCTGGGGGAGCCTGGAGAGGAGGTGCTGCCACTGTTAACTGCTCTGGCAATGGTCTTTCACCAAGGCTCTAGGCTAAGGCAAGAAGGAAGGTGTCACTGCATAGCTCCTCAAGAAGGCAGTAGGCAGGGGCAGGAAAGGTATGGTCACTGTGGACAGCTCCTTTGAAAGTTGTAGCCTGAGGATATATGGCACCTCCTTATTCACGGGAGCTGCCATTTTTAAAACCTCCTGGGGGTGCGGGAGCATCTTACTGCAGCTGTAGGCTGGGACAGGAAGGAGGGCTGGCCACCATAGATTTGAGCATCTTTGCACTACAGCGGCAGTCTCAGTACTTTGGGAATTTTGCTCATTGTGGCTGAAGTAATAGTCGCCATTATGTATAAAAAGTCTTTCCTTTATTTACAAGGGTGAGGGGCAGGGGGATTGCCTAAAAGGAGACCTTTAAATCTGGCATCAGGAGAGAAAAGTTACCTTGGTTCATGTTTAAACGTTTTCTCTCTAAATGAACTATTCCCCTGAACTATGCTTTTTTTTTCCCAAACAGTTTGAGTTGCTTTATCTCTGTTCAGTTTTACATTCCCAGAATGTTTGTAGGTGCTCCAGTTTCAGAATAAAAATATCTAAGGTAATTGTGGTTAATATGTAATGGAGAAGATTGTTGAAATAGTTTTTATTTAGGCTAGATGATTTGCCACAGAATATGGCACAGAAGAAAGAAATGTTGGACTGAGGGCAACTGTGCAATCACATCTTTCTCCTTCCATGGAGTCTTGCGAACACACTCAGGTCTTCAGGCTTATTCATCAAGTGCTTTTACCCACTGAGCCGTTTCACTGGCCCTGTCTACTGTCTAACCTTCCTACCAGAGGTTTTCAGTGTTCCATTAAGTGTTTTTTTTTTTGTTTGTTCATTTGTTTTGTTTTTCGAGACAGGGTTTTTCTGTGTAGCCCTGGCTGTCCTAGAACTCACTCTGTAGACCAGGCTGGCCTCAAACTCAGAAATCCACTTGCCTCTGCCTCCGGAGTGCTGGGATTAAAGGCGTGCGCCACCACTCCCCGCTCCATTAAGTGTTTTTAATACCTTTACTCCACGTTGTTTAGTCTGTCTTTAGGCAATTTAGTGTTATACATGAAGCACACTTGTCCTTTAACATCCAGCTCAAGCATTCTTGTCTCTGAGTCTGTAGGGATGTTCTGTCTAGACTGGGGTTATTTTCTCCACTATTGTTTCCTTAGTGTCTAGTAGGTGCTGGCACATAGAACACATTTAGTATGTGTTTGTGAATTAATTACTTCCATGTGTAGACTTAGACTAAAAGTATATGAAAATGTGAGAGGGGTGTGTGTGTGTGTGTGTGTGTGTGTGTGTGTGTGTGTGTGTATAGTGCAACAAATTGAGCCCAGGGCCTCAGGCTAGGTAAGTAATTTTATTAACTGGGCTACATATCCAGCACAATTGGGTGATTTTATGTTTAAACAAATTTATGTCAAACAATTCATTTATAGGCTAAAACTTATTTGTTTGTTTATTTATTTAATTTCACATGTGTATTTGTGCCAACGATGTGTGACGTGTGACACACAGAGAGGTCAGATGACGGAGTCAGTTCTTTGTTTGATTATATGGGTTCCAGGATGAGACTGTTGACAACAAGCACTTTAAGTTACTACACATCTTCTTACTGACCCAGTTAAATTGTTCTTGGCAAGGAAGATCCTGTTACAGGGTACTTTGGTTTCCGTTATTTTACTTTTGAATATGGCATGTTAAATATGTGATTAAATTTTTATTTTGCTCGAAGTAATGCTCAGAATAAAACTAGCTATTTCTTGTTCTTCAGTTAGTATGTAGGTTTCCTTGTAACTATAAAAAAGAGCATTATATGTTTATTTTGGAACTTTATGCTTTTAGATATTTATTAACAACAGCATGAGTTAAATATTTAAAATATTTGGGATATATTTCCCAATTTAAATTTTATTCCTTCTCTCTGAATTCTCAATATTAACTTCTTAATTGTTTAGATGTTATTTTTACTACAGATACTTGATTTTGAATAGAGATTTGATTGAATTTGGTAAGAAAACCCTATGAAAATTTAAATTACAGAATGCAGGTATCATAGCTCAGTGGTAGAACACTTGTCTTATATGCATGAAACTCTGGTTCAATCCCTAGGATAAGTGGGAAATTAGAGAGTGTTTCCGCATAAAGTAAGATAAATTCAGCTGTAGATTAGTCTTAGGTAAGTATTTTCAAATAGGCAGTTATTTTTCTTTAAGGTAATGTAATTTTAAATTATACAATGCAATAATGTTTTTCTCCTTAGAAAAAAGCAGAAGAAGCTCATAAAATATTTGAAGGTCTTGGCCCAAAAGTTGAACTGGTAAGAAATCCCTGTTTTCACTTGTAGTATTGTTGGGTTTTTTTGTTTGTTTGCTTTTTTTTTTAAATAATTTTTCTAAGTGAAACATTCATTTATTTTTGGATAAAAGTCATCCAAAAATGTTTGGGCAGAAAGTTGTTACAATCTGAAGACAGTTGTGAGTGAGCCTGATTCCCTTTGCCTGAGAATTACACTGAGCATGTTTTGTCTGAACAGCCATTTGATCCCTTCAGGTATGTAGGAAGAAATAACTAAGGAAAACAGAAGTGAGCTAGCTTACTGAGCATGCTGGTAGGATAAGGACACTGTGGACTTCTCCTTTGCCTTTGAAATTAGTACGATGAGGCTTATTTCTCATAATTTATAGCAGGTTTGAAGAACAGCAGGGCGGTGGTGGTGCACACCTTTAATCCCAACACTTGGGAGGCAGAGGCAGGCGGATTTCTGAGTTCAAGGCCAGCCTGGTCTACAAAGTGAGTTCCAGGACAGCTAGGGCTACACAGAGAAACCCTGTCTCAAAAAAACAAAAACAACAACAACAACAACAAAAAAAAGCAAAAGAAAACTTTCTTACTGAAGTAAGTAGGAGGTAGGATTACAGGGAAATCTGACAACTGCAGGTTTTGTTGGGGTACAGTGATACAGGTCCACTTAGGTAATCTCACATTAAAATGTTTTTTCTTTGTTGCTATAACTATATAGAACACTTTACACATAAATATGTCATTTATTTTATAGCCACTCTATAACCAGCCATCAGATACCAAGGTGTACCATGAGAACATCAAGACGTAAGTACTTACCATCTTTGGAGTTCAATTAAAGAACATGCATTCTATAAAGAAGTCACTTTTGTTATCTGCGGACATTATTATAACATTGTAGGTGTGTTTTAGATTTGTGTAATTTGCTGTTGTTTTACTATATGTTATCTTCCTCTGGCTTTTTGGGGGTTGGGGTAACAGATTTGAGTTTCCGAGGCCAAAAAAATGAAATAAATTATTGCATAAAACTAGCTGGTTTTATGATCTGCTAGTAAAAAAGAAAAAAAAAAAAAGGTGAATACTTAACATTGAAACGGCTTACCTTGAGGCTTGAATTCTTTGCCTCCTGTTTTGTGTTTTTTTCAGTGGAGTACCTGCAAGGCGCATGATGAAGTAAGATAATGAAGCTTTTTCATTTAAGACTAGTGATGACACCGTCCCCCACCAAGCCACATCTGCCATTGCAAAGTAGAAGTGCCACGGATCATTTTATCATTATTCAAAACCCTATTCTAGGGAAATCCCTTCCATGACTCTTGCTAATGACGGTATTTGTAGACCCTTCTGCCATTTAATGTCCTGGTGCCTTGGAAGGCTCAGTCCCCTCATGTGGGTGAGGAGGCTGTTCCAGAATGTAGTTTGCTTTGCCTTGCTCATCCTAGTACCAGGCCTTTTATGGATGCAGATCTTGGAATAAGAAAATAAGTGAAAAATGAACTTAATTTCTTGATCTGATTGAAGTAAGAGAAGCTAGATAGGCTTTTTTTTTTTTAAATTGTTTAATTATCATACTTTTAGAGAATTTTAGGTGAAGTATTAACAGTTGGTTACAAAAATGTGATATTTCTATTTATTTGCATTTAAAAGTATATCAGAACCTTAAAATTATTTACTATTACAGTTACTAATGAGCACATTATTTATATTTTTCCTTTTACTTTCTGAGACTGTGTACAATAATTGACTACTTTGCAGAACTGGTGGCAAATATATTTGCATGGTAGTATGCATGACAACTATTTAGTAATTTTAATTTCTGTTAAGTATGTAGTTCATAATAAAAGTCATCTATTTAAGAATTTTTCTTTGAGATATTGCCATGGTCTTGAGACCCTTTAAGACGACATAAAATACATTTTGATTTAGAACTACTTAGCTCTTTAAATGTTTTTAAAAGGAGGATACCAGATATAATTTAGTTGACTATTTTCAGTGATTTACCCCCTCAAAGCTTCAGTTTGTGTTTTGTCTTCTCTCCCTCAATGTAAGCTGGGAAGCTGCACTGTTTGCTTTTCTGTTCTCCACATTGCTTGTGTTAGACTGTGCTGAGATGGGTTACTGACTAGCTGACTTCACTTAAGTTCTTAGTAAACGTTTAACATTTTATTTATGAGGTGACATTTATTTTTGAGTAGCATATAATTGCAATAAGAATAAATTGGCATGTAGTGATGGTCCTACTGTATGTTACTTTTGAAGTACTTAGATGCACACATTTTCAAAAATCATTCAGTAGCTATTCACCAATCTTTGCTTTGTATGAAATACCAAGTGTGCCTTTTAAAAATTTTATCTCTTGACTGCTTTGTCATACTGCCAGCTACTGATTGTCTATGCATATTTGAGTGAAGCCAGTGTCATTGTTAGTCCCGAGTGACAGATAATCCATGAATTTATTTCTACTTTCATTGGCTTTGTATTTATGTCTGAATAATCAACTTACAGTTATTTCTGGAAGTAGGTGGGGTATAAATATTTATATATTTGAACCTGCATGATGTTGTTTTAGAAGATCACAGTGCTTCCAACTTAAAAAGTGGTGATGTTACATTAAGACATGTGAGAAAATTTTCTGTCTTGTCAGATTGTTGCTCCATAGAGTCTGTTGTATCATATCAGTGGAATAGAAATCTTCTGTTTTGAGCAGAAGTCACCTCTTTGTAAATATGTTGGTGTGCATTCTCCTTTCACGAGGGAAGTACCTGCTAAAGGTTTCTTTCCCCTTTACTTACCTTTCTCAGAGTATATTCAAAGATGCTTGTATCATCAGAATTCTTAAGAATTAGTTACCCCTTAATTATGATTTGAAAATAATGTCTTAAAGTCAAATGCATGAATTGAAAATTAACTGTATTATCTTGTTATAGAATGGCAGGAATTTTAGTCCTAAGTGGAAAAATTATGGAGTTTATTTTGCAGGGTGAAAAATAAATTAAGATTAACTCTGATTGCACCATAAATTTTTAAGTGGTTTGCCTACCTCCAATGTCTGGAGAAAGGGATCACGTCATTAAGTTGTGCTTTTTCTTAATGTTCTGCAACCATATTTTTCTCTTCTAGAAACCAGGTGATGAGGAAAAAACTCATTTTATTTTTTAAAAGAAGAAATCATGCAAGAAAACAAAGGGTGAGGTCCTATCCTTGTTAACTGAAATTTGTACAGCTTTCCCATTCATGTCATTTAGGCACTTACTTTCCCATGAGCGATCGAGCCTTGATTGTATTGAGAACAAGTACTGATTTAGAAAGTGACTATGACTTATGTGGGACACAAATTCAATTCTAATCCTAGTGACATTGTAATACCATATTTAACATCATTATCAAATTAATTTCATTAGTTATCTATGTAATATTTTCATTCAGCAAAATGGTGAGTAGTCAAAATAAAAGTAGGATGGTGCGCTTTCAGTCTGTTAGGGCTCAAACAAATCTCGGTAAGTTATGGTCATGCTAATGAGATAATTACTCTTCCATCCTTACAAAAAACTGCTCAGTCTTCAAACTGGAATAGTTTCTCATTTAATTACACAGTTCGCTCTCTAGTAGTTCTATGCTTATAATCATAAAAATAATTTTCAGAAAATATCCTTATTTTTGTAATACTAATTTTATAGACACATTTAAGTTTAGATTTTTAATGAAATGAAGTTCTTTGAACCTGTTTTAGAAATGAACTTTACCTTATGTTTAATGGCCTAACAGCTTAACAACCGTAAAGCACAAGAGACAGCAGCTTTTATTTGGTGTAAAATTTCTGTAGTTCACATTTACCAATCTTATCTTTTAGATACTATCTTAAAAAACTGGGGTTGAATATTTTTTCCCAAGAACCTACTAATATTAAGTGAGAAATCAGCTTTTTTTGTTCGTCCATTTAACTGTATTTGTGGGACTTGCTAAATTAGTCTTAGTGATGAAATCACTGGCAGATAAACTTTTTCATGCTTTGGAATAGTTGTAGTTTGTTTGTTTACTGATTTGTTTAATAAACATTTATCAGTTGTGGACAGTGTTCCATGTATTATTCCAGAAAAGCAAGTAAGGTAGTCATATTGTTTTGCTCTTAGGGAGCAGATATGCCAGCGGGCAGGTTCAGTATTGTGATCATAATGTGATCTCATGCATACAACTGACTGCAAGAGTATAAAGCGGGATGCCTAAAGCAGATACGAGTCAAGGGCCACTAAACAGGGAAGCCACGATACTGCAAACGTACAAAAGCAGAGGAGGCAGATTAAATAAAACATGACAGGCTTAGCTAGCCTGCTAAGTTATAGTGAGTGAGCTGGGAAGTGGGAGTCTTGATGAGGATGCTGGCATTCAGTGGTATACTGTCCTGGAGGTCACCTTCAAGATTTTGTGTAAGATTCTGAGGCACTTACCATGTTTTTAAACTGAGGATGTATGAGGTTCAGGTTTGTATTTTAATTATTTACATCTGGGGTTCCAAATGTTACTCGGTGGTATAGTACTTGCCTAACATAAATGAAGCCTTGGATTGGATCGCTAGTACCAAATGAACTATATGGTATCACATGCTTATAATCCCCACTCAATAGGTTGAAGCAGGGAAATCAGAAGTTCAAGTTATGGTCAGTTACCTAGTGGGTTTGAGGCCATCTCAAGATAGAGGAAGCCCTGTATCAAACAACAAAAGAATTTCCATCTGGTTGCCAAAGTGAGAATGCATGGGAAGATCTGAACACTGACCTAGCATGAGCCAGGCCCTGGCTTCCATCTCCTCTGCTTTGGAAAGCAACAGAAATGATGTGAACCACATTTACTAGATGATTGCTTCACTCTCGGTGATGATGGTGTTGACTTGAATTAAGTAGGTGGGAGGAAAGAGAGAGAGAAAATGTGAAGTGCACACAAGGCAAATGGATGTTGGAAGGAGTGGTGAGGGAATGGCACGAGGAAGAAATACTCTCCTGTCCAGTCTCTCTTAAGGTGACCAATGTTAGCAGTGTCCCCATGGCCCTTCTCACTTTCCTTTATCCAGTATCAGATATTCACATAGTTCTATAACCATAATGGAAAGTTTTTCTGCCTTTTAAATCACTTATTTAACCACAGTATTAGTTCTTGAGTTCATGTTTTTTACCAGATTTCTTTTTAAGCTAATTCTAGCCTTTTCTGTGCTATCAAAAAAATTGACTAGTTAACAACAGCAACAAGAACAAAAAGGGTGAACAACCCAATGGTAGAGAAACTGTTAAATGTGCATGTTTTCTCTGACAGTTTGGATAGGTACCAATACAGTACCAATAGCTGCCTTTAAGAGTGATTGGAACGGTGGTTTTCAACCTGTGGGCTGTGACCCCTCTGGGCTCTAGCTGCCCCTTTCACAGCAGACGTTGACTAAGGCTATTGGAAAACATAGCTACTTCATTATGATTCATAACAGAAGTAAAATTAGTTATGAAGTAGCAATGAAAATAATTTTAAAAGGCTGGAGAGATGGCTCAGTGGTTAAGAGTACTGACTGCTCTTCCAGAGGTCCTGAGTTCAATTCCCATCGTGGCTCACAACCATCCGTAATGAGATTTGGTGCCCTCTTCTGGTGTGTCTGAAAACAGCTACAGTGTACTTATATACAGTAAATAAATCTTTTAAAAAAAAAAAAGAATTTTATGGTTGGGGGTCAGCACAACATGAGGAGCTGAAATAAAGGGTCACTGCACTAGGAAGATTGAGAAACACTGGATTAGATGATAAACTATGTAAATGTTTTTCTTTTTCCTTTCTTTTTAATGAGGCATGTTATCAGGAATATAAAAATAGCAGGTCAGACACTACTAGTTGTGGTTGTCAGTGAGTTTGTTAATTTGTATAGTGCTAATGGTTAGTAAAATCTCCAGGGAAAGTATTCTTGGTGGGTTCATCTAAGGGAATGGCTCCATTTCTCCTGTTAGACCAAGAACAAATTGTCATTTGTAGCTGAGTCACAGAAGCCAAATGTACTTCTGATTCAATTTAAGAAATGGGATATATTTCAAAGGGTTAGGCTTACCAAATCATGAGTTCAGTTTAATTGTTATTAATTTGCTATGGGTGTTTAATAGGAACAAAAAATCTGCCAGCGTTATGATCAGCTCATGGAAGCGTGGGAGAAAAAAGTGGACAGAATAGAAAATAATCCTCGGAGGAAAGCAAAAGAAAGCAAAACGAGGGAATACTATGAGAAGCAGTTTCCAGAAATTCGAAAACAAAGAGAACAGCAAGAAAGATTTCAGCGGTATGTGGTTTGATGTTTAGTAATTGTGATTTTTTTCCCCTTCAAATCATAAAGATTTTTTTAAAATTTAACTTTGTATTGATTGTGAATTTCACATCATGTACCTTATTCCCACTCATATTTCTCTTCCCTTTGTACCTGTCTTCCACCCTTGCCCCCAGAAGAAAGTAGGAATCTCACTGTGGGAGCTGTAGTGTGTCATAGTGTGCCCCACAGAATATCCTTTTGTCCACACTTCTTTGCCTGCAAATGTTTATTGCAATGACTCCTTGGTCTGGATCAAGGCCTCTGGCTTCTGTTACACTGTCAGCGCTGGATCCTCACTGGGATATCCTCACGAATATTCTGTTGTTACCCTGTGTCATGGAGATCCTGCTGCTTTGAATCTGTAGGATGGGCCCCTTCGAGTGTTCATTGATGGGGCAGATGTTGGGGTGGGTCAACTCAAAGCCCTAAATCTGGGTCTGGGTGGCATCTGAGCTAATAAGCCTGCCATATTTCTTGCACCCACACCACCAGGGAGGGCTCTCCAGCACTGCCTCAGCTAGCTCACCCAATGATTCAGGCAAGGGGCAGAGCTAGCTCTCTCACTCTCATACCCTCTCCTGTGGCCGTGCCAGCAGGGCCGCCAGGTGCAGGGCCTGTTCTCCCAAGTGCCACTGCAGGTGAGGGGCTGGGTGGTTTTTTTGTTTTTTTCGAGACAGGGTTTCTTTGTATATGTCCTGGAACTCACTTTGTAGACCAGGCTGGCCTCGAACTCAGAAATCCGCCTGTCTCTGCTCCAGGGTGCTGGGATTAAAGGCGTGCGCCACCACACCCGGCTTGTGGTTTTGTTTTTGAGACAAGATTTCTATAAGTAGCCTTGGCTGTCTTTGAATTTGATCTGTAGACCAGGCTGGCTTCAAACTCAGAGATTGGTCTGCCTCAGCCTCCTGGGTGCTGGGATTAAAGGTGTATGCCACCACTGCCTGCAAGAAATTTTAATTTTGAACTTAAGTTTTTAAAATTATATTTACTATTCATTTTGGGGGTTGTATGTGGGAGGCACATGTGCTGCAGTAAAGACTGATCTGATGTGAAGGTTAGAGGACAGCTTGTGGGAGTAGGTTCTCTGATCTCATCAACCAGGGTTAGCCCAGTCCATCGCATCTAATGGCAACCCCATGGACCATTTTGCCAGCTCTGAGGATCATTTCTTAGTGAATTTAATATTATTTTGTATATTTAATTTGCATGTCAAATCTAAGTGAATATTTTTCTTTAACTGTTTTATGCATGCAAATGAATGTTTTTGCCTGTGTGCCTGTCTGTACCATGTACATGACTGGTAGCCAGGGAGGCCAGGAGGCCTTAGATTCCCTTGGAACTAGAGTTATAGCCAAGTGTGAGCTGCCATGTGGGTGCTGGGAATTGAACCTGGGTCCTCTGGAAGAGCACCCTGTTCACTTTAACTTCTGAGCAATCTCTGTGCCCTAGGTCTTTAATTCGTTTTTTTTTTTTCCCCCCCTTCACCTTTGCGACAGAGTATGGAGTAGGTCAGTAGCCCTGGCTGACTTGGTATTTTACTATGCGGCTGTGACCGTTCTGCCTCTACGTTTCAAGTGCTGGCATTACAAGTTCCTGTGTGTCACCATGCCTAGTTTATGCAGTACTGGGGATTGAACCCAGGACTTTGCATGTTAGGCAGGCAAGCACTCTGCCAATTGAGCCAAATCCTCCCTCATCTTAAGTCTTTAATTCTTGAAAGTACTAATTTTCTTCAAAATGACAGTTAGTAAGTTACTGAATGTTCCTTAATAATCAAACATAATGAAACAGCATGAAATTGATTATTGAATCAAGAAATTATGTGGGGATGAAAGATGGCTGTGTGGTTAAGAGTCCTTGGTGTTCCTGCAGAGAACCCAGGTTTGGTTATCTATGATCTGATGCCCTCTACTGGCCTTTGTTGTTTCCAGGCATGTGTGTTGTACACAGACAGAAATGGAGGCAAGACACTCAGACACATAAAATAAAAATAAGATTTAAAGAAAAATTCTTTGTGGGTGGGGAGTTTAGTAGATAAATTTTGACTCATGTATGTATTTATTTTAAAGAGAGAGTCTTTTTATGTAACCTCGGCTGTCCTCAGACTTGCTATGGAGGTCTGTCTGTCTTACGTGTAACCTCGGCTGTCCTCAGACTTGCTATGGAGGTCTGTCTGTC
>NC_034603.1:30425904-30435181 GCF_900095145.1 Mus pahari | reverse complement strand
ACGTGTAACCTCGGCTGTCCTCAGACTTGCTATGGAGATCTGTCTGTCTTACGTGTAACCTCGGCTGTCCTCAGACTTGCTATGGAGATCTGTCTTACGTCTTTTACAGAGATCGCCTGCCTCCGCCTCCCTGGTGCTGGGGGTGAACCACACTTTGTCTTTTGATAGGTTTTTACATGTAGAGAATAGGTATGAATGAAACCTCATCAGTAATGCCCATACAAACTTACAAAGATCTTAAACTTGATTTTCTGTTTTGGTAATTTTCCTTATATTTTAGAAATGTGCAATGAATTTTTCTAAGCTTGCTCTGCCATTATTTAGAATATAGACAAAAATTAGACATGGCATCAATTATTTCTTTAATACGGGTACCCCATTATTCAGTGCACTATTCTAACTAGAATATATAACCTTTTTGTTTGTCTGTCTGTCTGTCTGTCTGTGGTGCTAGTGATCAAGTCCAGGTAATGATGCATGTAGGGCAAACACTTTACCAACTGAGTTGTATCCCAGGCCAAGGTGTCACTTAAATCTCTTAACATTTAAGTTGTTGCTAAATTGGTAGTGATTTATGCATACCTCTTGAAAGTATTCACTGAATTTCAGGTTGCTTTTTTTTTTTTTTTTTTTTGACTTTCTATTGGTTTAGGAAAAAAAATGCTACTTAATAAAGATTCATCAAGGGAGACATCCAATATCTGTACACATTTACAGACATACCTGCATTATAGACATGCACATGCACATATACACACAAAAATGTGCCATTGTATGTCCTATCTTATGGACATGATTTAGATATTTCACTAATAAACTTCAGAAGCTGTAGTTATATTTACAGACTTGTATATATATGATCAATCCAACTTCAGTCAACATTTCAGATAGTACCAATCAAATTCAGTGGGTTTCACAGAAAAGTAAACAACAACAACAAAGTGGAGATCTTGAAAGAGAGGAATGGGAGGTGGATGTGATCAAGATAAATTGTTCATGTGAACAAAGTTTCCAAGAGTGATTATAAAATATTTATTTTAAAAGTCCCACTTTAAGCTAGGCAGTGGTGTGTGTGCCTATAATTCTAGCACTTGGAAGTAGATACAGGCAGATCTTTGAGCTTGGGGCCAGCTTGGTCTGTATAGTTCTAGTATTTATACTAATTTGTTATGTCTTCATAAAAAGCCTTTAAATATATTTGTATTTTTTTCTTCATATTTAGAGTTGGTCAGAGGGGAGCTGGTCTTTCAGCCACCATTGCTAGGAGTGAGCATGAGATTTCTGAAATTATTGATGGTCTTTCTGAGCAGGAGGTAAGAAAATTGATTCATTCAAGTTAATTCTTTAATTATATAAGCATTTTAGCCCTGTAGCTCAGGGGCTAAATGTTTATCAATATGTAAATGAGGATACTTTAGGTAATAGTGCTTGAAGTATTCTAAAGACTAACTATTTCATGGTTTCAAGTAGTATAATTAAATGTTTTACAAAGATTCTTTTGTCAGCAAGGAGACCTGGAAAAAGTTAAGGAAATAGCTCTCATTGGCTGGAAGGTGGTGACACATGACTTGGGAGGCAGAGGCAGGCAGATCTCTGAGAATTCAGGGACAGCTTGATTTACAGAACAAGCTGTGGGATACCCAGGGCTACATAAAGAACCCCTATCTGGAAAAACAAAAGAAGATGCCCATTCCTGTGTCCTTGATAAGGACGCACAGGAGGACTGGGAGGCGAGACTAGAAGGGACGATGGACTCAGTGTGAAAGTGAGGAGTAATAGGACTGAGGGTTCAGCCTTTGCTGACACACTGAGCTGCTGGTTCCATTTCAGCAAGGGGTGAAGGAGCTTCTGCTTTGTTCTCCAAAGGGTGTAGTGATGACTGTATATCTATAGATGTATATGTACATCTATAGGCAGCTAAGTTGTCCCACGCAAAGATACTTATATTTTAAGCAAGAAAATTTGAGTGAAAATGACAACTTTGGGATTAAAAAAAACTAACCCAAGGATGAAACTGGAGACATGCCTTGTCTCAGTGGTTAAGCACTCTTACTAATCTTTCAGAGGACCTGAGTTTACCTCTTAAATACATACCAGCAGGATGCTCATAACGGTTTGTAACTCCAGCTTCAGGAGATCTGATGATGGCCTGAGAGGGCCCCTGCACTCACATGCCATGCACATAATTTAACAAAGCACCTGCTCCTATGGTGTATGCCTTTATCCCAGAGGCAGGGGCAGGCTGGTCTCTCTGAGTTGGTCTACATAGCAAGTTTCAGCTCAGTTGGGACTGCTTAATGAGACATTGCCCCCCCTCCACCCCCCAAAAAAACCAAAACCAAACCAAAACCAAGCAATCAAAAACACAAACAAACATACCAACAGGGATCATAGCTGAGCATGGTGGCACAAGCTTTGAATCCCATCACTTGGAAGGCAGAGGCATGATGATCTCTGTGCAGAGATGAAAAAAAATCCAGATGGGGAGTTGTCAGATACAGTCTGAGATACAGGGGACTCTCAAATAACACTCATCTCAGTGTTTCTGTGACAAAGTCCAAACGCTGTCTACTTTTTTTCTTTGATACAGAGTATTTGTTTAAAAAGTTGAAAGTTTATTTTTGCTGTAGTTTTCCTCTAAGAATAATTATTTATAGTTATATATTTTAAAAATAAATGCTATATATAAATATATACATAAATAATATGTAATCTTCCAAGGGTAGAGTTGTTGAATTTAAATATTCAAGTAGTAGTTCATTTGAAAAATAAACTAAGGTAGATTTTAGTTTAACATTATTGTACGATTTAGAAATCAGGCATGTAAAACCTATGCTTGCGTGTTTTCAGCACACTAACAAGTAAAAAAATAAAAAAATAATGAATGTGAGGGGCTTGAGAGTTGACTCAGCAATTAAGAGCACTGGTCACTCTTCTAGAGGATCCAGGTTTAATTCCTAGCACCCACATGCCAGCTCACAGCTGTAATTCCAGGTCTAGGAGATCTGGCACCCTCACACAGACATACGTGCAGGCAAAACACTTATGCACATGAAATAAAAATAAAAATAAATAGTATCATGAAATTTGATCTCTACTAATCTATGGACACCTGTTTTTTCCTGTGACTATTTTGATTCAAGTTGTAGTAGATTACTATAGGTTTATTGTTTTGAAGAGTGAACCTGGTACTTAAAATTGCTTTGATAAGTACATTTTATGTATTATCTCACTAAACTAAAACATAAGAAAGAGATTCTAGTTGTTACTATTTTATGAAACTAAGGCACAGGTAGGTACAGGGCTACAGTTAGTTCTGTGGGTAGCAGAACCAGGTAGTCATACTAGTGGGTTTTCTTCCAGAGCCCTGTGTTCTTTCCTCTGTCCATCGAGTCAAATAACGTTTTTACAGGCCCTCTTATAAGCTAGTAACAAGTAGTAGTTTTTAAGTGAATTCTCTGTAATTCATGTAATTCAGTGTAAATATATAAGACATGCTATGATGTATGACATTGTCATTAAGTTGCAGATTTTTTTACCTGTTAAAGTCTATATCTCCTTAGAATTTTAGTTTAAATATTATCCTAACTAAAGTGCATTTATTTTTTGCAGAATAATGAGAAGCAAATGCGACAGCTTTCTGTGATCCCACCTATGATGTTTGATGCAGAGCAGAGAAGGGTCAAATTCATCAATATGAATGGGCTGATGGGGGAGCCAATGAAGGTTTATAAAGACAGACAGTTTATGAATGTTTGGACTGACCATGAAAAGGAGATCTTTAAGGACAAGTAATTTAACTGTTAAATTGTTCTCTTATAGAAATTAGTAAAAGTGTTTGGCTTTTACTTGAGAGTGAACTCTTTTTTTTTTTTTTGGTTTTTCAAGACAGGGTTTCTCTGTATAGCCCTGGCTGTCCTGGAACTCACTTTGTAGACCAGGCTGGCCTTGAACTCAGAAATCCATCTGCCTCTGCCTCCTGAGTACTGGGATTAAAGGTGTGCGCCACCACGCCTGGCTGAGAGTGAACTCTTTCCACAAGCTTTCATTCCAGTTTGGCATTGGATTAAATACTGTGATAAACTTATCCTCCTATAAGCTTGGAGGTAGGATAATGGTTAACAGAAATGGGCATCTGGAATCATTTCAGGAAAGATTCCTAAACTTAGGTGCAGTACAGGTTAATTTTGGCAGGCCTATTATAGGACAGATTTCTGTGCCTTACAGTAACCATAGATTCAAGTAGGCAGTTTCCTTTAAACATTTAGCAATGAAAGGATGTGGTGGTGTGTGCATTTAATTCCAGCACTCCAGAGACAGAGGCAGGCAGTTCTCTGATATTGAGGCCATTCTGGTCTACACAGTGAGCCTAGGACAGTCAGGGTAACATAGTAAGACCCTGTCTCAAAAAACAAAACAAACCAAAAAACCAAATTTAAGACTTTAAAAACTCAGCCATTTAAAAATTCTTTATATCATAGACTGGAGAGGTGGCTCAGCGGTTAAGAGCACTGACTGCTCTTCCAGAGGTCCTGAGTTCAATTCCCAGCAACCACATGGTGGCTCACAGCTATCTGTAATGAGATCTGATGCCCCCTTCTTGTGTTCTGAAGACAGTATATATATATATATATATATATATATATATATATATATATATATATATATATGTAAATAATTCTTTAAAACAAAATTCTTTTTTTTTTCTCCATGTCGAAGAGATTTTATTGGAAGGGAGAGACAAGAGTGTAAGAAGAAAACTAAAACAAAATTCTTTATATCTTTGTTATCCAGTGTGAAGTGAGGAGTCACTTGGACATTATTCTCTGAGTTATTTCTTATTTTGTTAAAACATTTATATGTGTATATATTCTTATTAATATTTGTTTATCTTGAATAATTTCATAAATGCATATAGTTTATTATATCCATCCCATTACTCTCTCTCCCATTCTCTTCTACTCCCTCTCAATTTCTTCCTAATACATTTACTTTTGACTTTCATGTTTGTTTTAAAAAAGTGTGACCCATTGAGTTGGCCATGAGGTTATTTTCTCAAGCATTGTTAACTACTTAACAGAGAAAAAATAGCCCTCCCTTTCATATCAGCTGTTAAATGCCAGTAACCCCTCCACTGAGATTGGGTCTCAAGAGTCCCTGACCCTTCCTTGTTGGGATGTGAAAAGGACTTGATATTGGCATAGGTCTTGTGCAGGTAACTTCTGCTTTGAGTTTACGAGTGCAATGGTGATGTCATATCCTGAAAATATCAATCACGGCTTTCCTCTCCATCTTCTGCCTCTTATATTTTTCTACCCCTCTTTTCTTTGTTGTTTTCTGGGCTTCTGGGGGAATCTTAAGATGTTATAGAAATCCTCTTTTGGGCTGAGTGATGTATCTCAGTATTGTTTCTGTTTTTAAACTCAGGTTTATCCAGCATCCAAAAAACTTTGGACTAATTGCATCCTATTTGGAAAGGAAGGTAAGAAGAAACACTGAGGTGTTTTAAGGCTTGTGATGTGTTTGCATTTTTTGTGTGTGTTCTGACAAGCAATTGTAGTTAATTAGAACTGAATTCACAAAGGACTATGATAGATGAAAACATCTGTGAGCTTTATTAATGTATATAATGATAATTATAATCCTAAGCACAGGGACTAGAAATGCTACCGTGGCTAAGAATGTCTACTGCATGTGCAGAGAGTCACATAAAATGGTTCCCAACCAATTGTAATTCCAATTCAGGGTGACCTTAATACATCTGGCTTCTACACATACCTACACATGTGCACACACATAAACTAGAAATAAATATTGCTGGATGTGGAAGTACCCAGGATTGCAGAGACAAAAGGCTAGTCTCATCTACATTTTATATTCTAGGCTAGTCAGAACTATATAGTTGAGACCCTATCTCAAAACAAAACAAACACAATTTTTTTAAGTAGTCAGCAGGTGGTGGTTCACACCTTTAATCCCAGCACTGTGGAGGCAGAGGCAGGAGGATCTCTGAGTTCAAGACTACCCAGGTCTACAGAGTGAGTTCCAGGACAGCCAGGACTACATAGAGAAACATGTAATGGAAAACAAAACAACAGAAAGAAGTTAAGTGAATATAGTTTTTTTCAGAGAACCAACAGCAACTTTTTCATCATTTTCTCAAAAATGATCTAATGTCCATTCCCAAGAATACATTAATTACTTTGGGTTTTTAAGGGTCATTAATTCTCTGGTTAAAGTAACAGTCCTGATTTCCTTTTGCTTCTTTTTTTGTACTCAGGTAGCTTTAATGTTTTGTATTAAAACATCATAAGAGACAGTTTTGAGTATTTGTATATATATATATAATAGAGTATATTGCCAGTTAGTAAGAGCACATTGAATGTTTTTGATGAACTTTGTATCGTTCACATAATTTGGATTAGAGCATCTGTAGATGTCTTGTATATTAGTTCCCTTGTCTGTCTTGCCTAGATATGCTTTAACTTAAGACCATGTGATTTTGTTTTTAATTTATGATTTGGTTCACTAGAAATTTTTCTTGAAAATACCTTATTTATATTTGAACATAAAATAAAGTATAAAAAAATTAAATATTTTTATTACAGAATTAAAATGAAACATTAAATAGAATTTTTTTTTTTTTATTACAGAGTGTTCCTGATTGTGTTTTATATTACTATTTAACCAAGAAAAATGAGAATTATAAGGCCCTTGTGAGAAGGAATTATGGAAAACGCAGAGGCAGAAATCAGGTATATTAGTTTTACTAAGTAATTGTTTCAAAGTTTATGGAAATATAAAGACAAAAGAATATTCAGACAGGTGTTATTTGTAATCCATAATTTAAAATATACTTGGGCTAGAGATGTAGTGTGGAGGGTAAGGGTGTGCACTGTTCTTGTACAGTTTTATTGTCAGCACCCACAGTGGCCACTTACCTCCTCCTGTGAGTCCAACTGGGAGGTCAGATGTACTCTCCTTTCCTCCAGTGGCACTGGACTTTAATGCGCATGTCCATACAGAGGCACACATACATTAAAAGTAAAAGGCAAATAAGGAATATTATTTTATGTAAGACCACTTAATACTCTTCAAAGGACCCAGTTTGGCTCCTATCACCCTGAGTCAGGTAGTTCACAACTGCCAGATGTCTACACTTTTCTGGTTTCCATGGTGCATGTTCATAAACACACACACACACACACACACACACACACACACACACACACACATCTTTTAAACAAAAAGGAAAATTTTGTTTTGTTAGGATGTGATGTAATTTCAAGCATTCACTCACACCTGGTATGTCCCCATGGGAATACATACAGGATTTTTATATTGCCTGTTTGTGACCAGAGCTGTCACACAAGTCATTGTTAAACAACACTGACTTGCTTTTCCTCTCTGTTGACACTGTTTATTTCTCTGTCTCGTCACCAGCATATTTTTGTCTTTGAAAGCATCCAGAAATACATTTAGTAATTTTGAAGTTGGAAGGATGTCTGTCTAACCTGTTAATTATTGATTTTGCTTAGGAAGAAAGGCTAAAATTTGAGTATAATGCCAAGAACTTTATACCATTACCTGTTCCATGGGTTTGTGCTTAGAACCTTGGTTTTTGCATTTGTGATTGGCAACAGTGATGTGTATATGTTAGCATCAATATGGAAACTGTGTGTGCTGCCAGAATCCTCAGAGTACAATGCTGAGACTGATTTGTTCTCTGTAAAGTTAGTCTGAAATTTAGTTACCCTTAAAGGTATTAATTGGTAATATCTTTGACAAGATAGGGTTAAGAAATTTTCTCTTTCTTATCTGAATACATTTTAAAGTAAACGTGCCTGGTAGTCAAGTAGTGCTGCATTCTCTTTGTCCTCTTTGCTGTGTCAGATCACTCAGTCATTTTGTTACTAGACAACTAAAGTGTCTACTAAGTGGGGGAATTCAGTAATTTTTCTGTTTTATTAACTTGAGGGTTTTCCCCTCTTCTTTGAGACAGGGTTTCTCTGTGTAGCCCTGGCTGTCCTGGAAATTACTCTGTAGACAAGGCTGCCATCAAACTCACAGAGATCTACCTGCCTCTGCCTCCCTAGTGCTAGGATTAAAAGTATATGCACCACTGCCTGCTTTAACTTGAGATAGAATATATCTACAGGTATAACTTGAAAATAGAATATATCTATAGGTGTTAGGAATACAGTTAGATACAGCAGTTCTTGATGCTACCCTAAAATCCTCTAGGCAGTGTTCACACTGAATACAGACACCTTTTATTTTTTTGCTTTGAATTTTTATTTGGTTTTATATTGTACTTTTTTATTTGTAGAGAATATCTTATTTCATGCTAGGAGGACCTGCCTAGCTGAATGAAACTTGTTTTCTTGACTGTGAGTATCAGTTCTGAAGGAAAGAAACCCATACAAGAGCCGCTGTGTCCGTTGAAGGCACTTAGAGAAAGTTTCCTTTTGAATGGGCCTGTTCTGCTGCAGCCAGCCTGTCAGGACTATTGAGGTTAGAACCTACCACATCCTAAACCACATATACTGGTGGTTCTCCACATATCTGCCCGAAACAGAAGGAACTTCAGCCACCTCTTGTTTAAACCAGTCACTGTTATGATAGGTTTCCATCAAATTGCCCAGAAGTAAGATTTATATCTCTGCCTTCTTTGCTATTACCACTACCTTATCAGCATGCAAAATGATGAGAAAACCTCTAGAAAAGGCTCCTTTCTGCACTTGAGCAGACTGTGATGCAACATGTCTATCAGTTTCTGTGGTCCTTTCCACAATCTCTGCAGAGTTGGGAGCTGCTGCCGCCTTCCCACGGTCTGGGCTAGTGCAGTAGTGCAGTTGCTTGTTTCTTCCTAATACCAGGGAACTGAAATCAGAACTTGTCTAGGTTTTAGGCAGCAGGAAAAGTGTGGGATTTTAAAACAGTGAAAAATAAAGGAAAGAAGATTACTTGTATCATTGAATTCTATGGGAAATTTTAACCCCTTTCTTATATTTAACTGCTATGACCCATCATGTATTTGAGTTATGAACCATTTTATTGATCACACAGCTAATACACTAAAGAAAAAGCAGACTTTATCATTAGGAAGCCATCTTGTTCCTTCAGAGCAACAGACTGATACTATATTTTTATAGGGGTTGTGTTATTAGCATTTGAATCAACCTACCTACCTTCCTTCCTTCCTTCCTTCCTTCCTTCCTTCTTCCCTCCCTCCCTCTCTCCCTCTCTCCCTCTCTCTCTCCCTCTCTCCCTCCCT
>NC_034603.1:30416856-30425844 GCF_900095145.1 Mus pahari | reverse complement strand
CCTCCCTCCCTCCCTCCAAAGACTTGTTTATTTAATGTATATGGGTATTGTGTCTGAATGTCTGTCTACACATCAAAAATGGGTGCTGGGAGTTGAACTCAGAACTCCTGGAAGATCACCCAGTGCTCCTAAGTGCAGAGCCTTCTCTCTAGCCTCCAGGTTATTAGCATTTGAAACAAGTCTTATACTTACCTCCTGCTAGAAAGTCAGAGCTGAAAAAAGCATTCCCAATTGTAAAATAAGTCATCTTGTAGTTACAAAATCCCCTGATATCTCAAAAATTTTCTAAGTAAATATCCAGATGCAAGTGAAACTTGGTAATTAACTAGATTGAAAAATTGTTAAGGTCATGTACAAGTGAAGGAATTACAGCACTCTATAGAAGATATAATCCTTAACAGACTCTGAAAAATTGATAGAATAATAGAGGATAAGCCATGCTGAAGATGGTTAGAGTAGCAGCATTGACTGTAGGAAGAAAGGGGTGTGGATTGCAGGTGAAGAGAAGGCTTCCCATGTCATAGAATCTGCAGGCTTAGGCAGTGCCTACAGATAAGGAGGCCACCCCTGTTTTTTGCCTGCAGGAAGTTTAGTAGGGTTGGCTGACTGTTAGAAAAGATGTGTGGTTTTTATACCAGAACAGTAGGAATACCAGGACACTGAGAAATGGGGTATAGTGACCTATGCTCGTTAGGGAGTTCCCAGAAACTTAATGTGTAATTTCAGAAGTGAGAAATCATCAGAGGTAGATTGTATAACATGTGAAAGAGAAATACATTTTATTTGTCTTCTATCCAATTTAAAAATTTAGTTTACAAAGTAATAGGTATTATTGAATTTCATTCTTGCTTTGTTGCTCTTCATCCCGCCTCACTGTTCTTTAGACTACCCTAGCTTAATGTCACCTCCTCCTTCCTCTGTCCCCAGTGCATTCCCCTCCTTTATGATAGGGTTGTTTGCTCTTGTCCTCCTTTCATGACATGCTGACACACAAACATGCATTGAAATCAATTCTTACCTTGTCTGCCTTTGTCTGCCTTATTTTACTTAACAATTATTTCCACTTCCTTTTTTTTTTTTTTTGTACATGCCATGATTTCATTTTTTAAGGCCGAATAAAATAAAATTGTGTATTGCATTATATTTTATTTGTTTGTTTGTTTATTTATTTATTGATGGACATTTAATTCAGCTCTATTTCCTTTTCTCTTTTCTTTTCTTTTCTTTTCTTTTCTTTTCTTTTCTTTTCTTTTCTTTTCTTTTCTTTTCTTTTCTTTCTTTTTTTTTCAAGACAGGGTTTCTCTTTGTAGCCCTGGCTGTTCTGGAACTCACTCTGTAGACCAGACTGGTCTCGAACTCAGAAATCTACCTGCCTCTGCCTCCCGAGTGCTGGGATTAAAGGCGTGCGCCACCTTGCCCAGCAAGTCAGCTCTATTTCGTAGCTCTAGTGACCAGTGTAGCAATTAACATGTATGTGTAAGGAACCCTCTAGTCTTTTGTGTCTTTTTACTTTCTTAAAACATTTATTGGGTCTTAAGTGGTTTCTGAAGGTATCTTAAGTTTTTGGTGGTTCTGTTTTTGCTCTCCATATTGATGGAGACAGCTCTAGTGATTTCCAGAGGGGCTGTGTCAGTCATACTTCTTAGCTCTTCTGTATCTTACTATAGTTTCTCTAGCAATTTCAAAGCTTTAGCTCTTACATTAAAAATATCTTTCATTCATTTTTTGGGGGCATATAAAAGAAATATGGATATAATTTTATTCTTATACACTTGGATATTCAGTTTCGAAGTACTATTTTTACTAACATTTATGTCTTTTTCCAATATATGCTTTAGACTTCTTTGTTAAAAATTAAGTGGTTATGGTTGTATGAATTTGGGTTCTTTATTTTATTGGTCTACATGTAAGTTTTCTCACTATTATTCTGTAGTACAATTTGAGATCAGATTTTGATACTTCCCTTTTGGCCATTTAGGGCCTTTTGTGTTTTCATATGAACTACATATAAGATTGTCTATTCTTGTTTGATAAACATCATTGGAACCCTGGCAATGGTACAGCACACCTTAGGTCTCAGCATTTTGGAGGCAGAGTCAGGCAGTTCTCTTGAGTTTGAGGCCATGCAGGTCTACAGATCAAGTCCCAGGATAACCAGGACTACACTGAGAAACCCTGTCTAGAAAACAAAACCAACAAAAAAGACATTTGAGTTTTGATGGGAATCATGCCCAATCTTTAGGTCACTTTCATTAACATTGCCATTTTAATAGTCTGTGAACAAGGAAGTGTTTCTAGTTTTCTTTATTGTAGCGTTTCCTTCGTTTTCTTGGTTAGGTTTATTCTTAGTGCCCCCATCTACTACTATAAATGGGATTCCTCCCCAATAATATTGTTCCAAGTGAATACTGTAATTTGTCATACAGTTTGATTTTTTTTTTTTTTTTAACTTTTCTATCTTACAATTGCTGGTGTGTTCTAGCAGCAGATTGCCCGTCCCTCACAAGAAGAAAAAGTAGAAGAAAAAGAAGAGGATAAAGCAGAAAAAATAGAGAAAAAGGAAGAAGAAAAGAAGGATGATGAAGAAAAAGATGAGAAGGAAGACTCTAAGTGAGTCAGGCAGTTAGATATATGTTATAGTTCAGATCTGAAGCTGCATTTGTACCCGTGTGAATATGTGGTACAAGTCCACATGAACATATGCTTTGAATAACAGGTTCTTGGCATGATTAAGAAATTCAGTATTAGGGAGTGGAGAGGGGATGGGGAATTTTCGGAGGGGAAACAAGGGAAGGGGATAACATTTGAAATGTAAATAAAGAAAATATCTTTTAAAAAAAAAGAAAAAAGAAAAGAAAAATTCAGTATTAGTCGGGCAGTGATGGCACACACACGCCTTTAATTCTAGTACTTGGGGAGGCAGAAGCCAGCCTAGTCTATAGAGTGATTTCCAGGACAGCCAGGGTTTCAAAACAAAAGAAAACAAGAAGAACGAAAGAAATGGATGTTTTAGTAAATAGAATATTTGAGTTAATGATCTTATTTTGCAAGGATGTTATTTTATGTATACATGCACACTCATTTTGTTTTATTTTGTTTGAGATGGGTTCTCTGAGTAGCCCTGGCTGGTGTGGAATTCACTTTATAGACCTGGCTGGCCTCAAGCTCAAAGATTGGCCTACATCTGCCTTCTGAGTGCTGGGGTTATAGGCATGTAACACTTCCACTACCACACAGCGTCCTTAGGTTTCTTTGTACTGTCTACTCTTAGTCTCGGATTAATAATGTTCTAGAATTAAGTATAAATGGAGTTAGCATTATGTCACTAAGAAAAAAAACCTACGTCATAATCAACTTAGAAATTGAAAATTTTTTTAGCTTACAATTTTAGAAGTATTTAATCTGACTGGTTGGTTCCATTAATCATTTTACAGAGAGAAAGGAAATAAGAAAAAAGGAAGAGAGATCTCTCATTATTTATTCTCTTTATGCTAACACCGACATAAAGACCTACTAGGTTTTACCCCTTCCAACACTTCTAAACAGCACCCAGTAGGACCAAGTTTTTTTTTTTTTTTCTTTTGAGACAGGATTTCTCTGTGTATCCTTGGCTTTCCTGGAACTCACTTTNTAGACCAGGCTGGCCTCAAACTCAGAAATCCGCCTGCCTCTGCCTCCTGAGTACTGAGATTAAAGACGTGCGCCATACCCGGCTAGGACCAAATTTGTAACACTTAATTGTTTGCAGGCTGTTTAAGAGCCAGAGTTTACCAAGTATATCGTCTGTGTGGCTTTTTTTATTTTTTAATTTAGCCTAATAGAAGAATTACATGCTTTAACTTCATTTCATAGAGTAAACTTTAACAGGATTTAAGCAGAAGCAAAACCTCAGGCCTTTGCTTTCTGCTCCATTTCAGGTCCGGGTGGTTCTGTTATCATTTGATATTTACTTAGGCATGTCTGGATTTTAAGTTAACATGAAATATGTTTAAAGTTTAAGTCTATTAGTATGTGATAAAAGTCTTCTGGCATGTCTTGAATCTCTCAAAGCTATTGAAAAATCTCACATGATAAAGTTCTCACATAAAGTTTTTCACAAGATAGAGTTTAAAAGTTAAAGAGTGGATAAATTTATGCAATTTCTACTTAAAGAATACTCTTTGCTGTATCCATACTTTTAAATCACAAAAGCTTTGATTTGCTTTTGTTTCTAGAGAAACAACCAAAGAAAAGGACAGAACAGAAGCCACAACAGAAGAAACTGAAGAAAAAGAACAGGTCACTCCAAGGGGGCGAAAGACTGCTAATAGCCAAGGGCGCCGGAAGGGCCGGATCACCAGGTCGATGACAAGTGAAGCTGCAGCTGCCAGTGCTGCTGCTGCAGCCACTGAGGAGCCCCCGCCACCCCTGCCGCCACCTCCGGAGCCCAGTTAGTAGAAGAGATTGCTTGGTGCAGGGTGTAGTCTTCTCAGGGTTCTGTTTGATAAACTAAGTAAGGCAGGGTGTGCCAGTATTGATAACCAAAAAGTCATCTTTGTTTGTTTGTTTTGGTTTTTGAGACAGGGTTTCTCTGTGTAGCCCTGGCTGTCCTGGAACTCACTCTGGAACTCAGAAATCTGCCTGCCTCTGCCTCCCAAATGTTGGTATTAAAGGTGTACAACACCACTGCCCGGCCCAAGAAGTAATCTTAAAGTCTACTTTTTAATTATTAAACTTGAGTATAAAATTTGTTTGGAAAAAAAATAGTCACAGTGTATCTTTTCTTCCATTAGTATACCACTTTGTTATCTAACTTTTTATTTGGCATATAACCAAAAATAGTTCCTATTTTTTCACATTAAAATATTAATGTGTGCACTTATGTATGTGCATGTGTCTGGTGAGTGCAGGTACACGCTGGCCACTGGTCATATGTAGAGTTCCAAGGACAATTTTCATGCCTGATCTCTGATTGACAAACTTACAGTATAAGTGCATTTACCCGCTGAGCCATCTTTTTGGCCCAGTTCTATGATATAAAAACAAATTAATGAATAGTTATATAATGTCCATGTATTTCTCCCCTCTCTTTAGGAATTTTTCTTGAGATTTGAGATTTAATTTTTTTTTTTTTTTTTTTTTGGTTTTTCGAGACAGGGTTTCTCTGTGTAGCCCTGGCTGTCCTGGAACTCACTCTGTAGACCAGGCTGGCCTCGAACTCAGAAATCCGCCTGCCTCTGCCTCCCAAGTGCTGGGATTAAAGGCGTGTGCCACCATGCCCGGCGAGATTTAATTCTTTTTATTAATTGTTTATGTATGCTTTGTCTACATATATATCTGTGTACCATGTGCATTCCTGTTGCCCTTGGAAGCCAGCAGAGGGTGCTGGATCCTATGGGACTGGAGTTAAAGTTAGCTGGCATGTAGGGGCTGGGAATTGAATGTAGTTCTCTTACGTTCTGAGCCCTCCCTCCAGCCCTGTTTTATAATTTTTAAGTATTCATAATTACCATTTTAGTTGTTAAATGCCTGTTCTGTGCTGACATTTTGCTTCTGAAGACTGGCTTATGTAAACATTTTCTACTGTTGAGTCGTTAAACTGTCTGTTTCTTCCTTCTTAAACCATCATGGGCAGCAGTGTAGTTGAAGATGTTTTCCTATACTTAGCACTTTCTGTTTATTTAAGGATTAAATTCTTAGGCAAAATATACTGGGTCTAAGAATATAACTGTTTGTTTGTTTCTTTCTTTCTTTTTTTTTTTTTTTTTTTTTTTTTTTTTTTTTTTTTTTTTTTTTTTTTTAAGATTTATTTATTTATTATATGTAAATACACTGTAGCTGTCTTCAGACACTCCAGAAGAGGGCGTCAGATCCTGTTATGGATGGTTGTGAGCCACCATGTGGTTGCTGGGATTTGAACTCCGGACCTTTGGAAGAGCAGTCGGGTACTCTTACCCACTGAGCCATCTCACCAGCCCTTTTTTAGTTTTTCGAGACATTAATAATTTAACGTTACTCTTTAAATGGATTATATTAGTAATGAAGTGCCCTATTTGTGCGATTCAGTGCTACTAACTTTACCATAAAACGAAGTAGAAAGACAATGAATGTTGTATAAATGGCAAGCACGATGTATTGGAGCCAGGCAGATGGGAGGATGAAAATGGGCCTGGGGAAGGTCATGGTGGACTGTTTTCTGCTACAAAGTAGAAGCTTCCAGAGGGTTTTAATTAAGTGAGTTCTATGATTAGGTTGTATATTCTGGTGGCAAGGAAGAAAGAGGCACTGTGTTCCTTTGTCATTGTAGGGCTAAGCATATGGCCAAAGGTGTCTTTCACAGAATATTGAGAAAGCTCTTGGCACTAAGAAGTGTGGAATTTTTCCATCTAATTGGCTGTTAAGAAGCTGCTACTATTGGCGCCGGGCCTGGTGACGCAGGCCTTTAATCCCAGCACTCGGGAGGCAGAGGNAGGCGGATTTCTGAGTTCGAGGCCAGCCTGGTCTACAAAGTGAGTTCCAGGACAGCCAGGGCTACACAGAGAAACCCTGTCTTGAAAAACCAAAAAAAAAAAAAAAAAAAAAAAAAGAAGCTGCTACTATCTAATATTATACAAGACAAATAAGTTATTAAATGAATTTTTTGAATGGATGGTTCAGTTTGGATGTCTTTTGCCTGAGTTTTCTTTTTATTTCAGTTTCTACAGAACCTGTTGAGACTTCAAGATGGACAGAAGAAGAAATGGAAGTTGCTAAAAAAGGTAATGGACAACAATGTGTAAGTTTGGAGTTTATTTTTTTGTTTTAGTTTTATGATTGGTAATGGGTGATGTAAAATAATTTTTTTTAATTGAAAAGTCAGGTCAGGGGCTAAAGAGATGATGGTTCAGTGGTCAGGAGTACTATTCCTCTAGAGGACCTGGTTTCACTCCCCACCAGTGACATGATGGCTCACAAGTGTGTGTAGCTCCAGTTTCAGGGGATCCAGTTTTCTCTTCTGGCTTCCATGGGTGCCAAGAATACACACGGTATGCATACCAGATAAAACAGCAAAACCACACACAGATACACGCACGCACACACACACACACACACACACACACACACACACAAGTGTATACCTGAGTGCAAGTAGAGCACACACACATGTATGCACATGCACAAAGACTAGGTCTGCCTGGTCTACTTAATAAGTTCAAGGTCAGCCTTGACCCCACTTATATTCTGTCGTAGTTGGGGTTTTTCTGCTGTGAACAGACACCATGACCAAGGCAAGGCAAGTCTTATAAAAAAGGTTTAATTGGGGCTGGCTTACAGGTTCAGAGGTTCAGTCCATTATCATCAAGGCAGGAGCATCGCCATATCCAGGCAGGCATGGTGCAGGCAGAGCTGAGAGTTTTATGTCTTCATCCAAAGACAGCTAGTGGAAGACTGACTTCCCAGGCAACTAGGGTGAGGGTCTTAAGCCCACACCCACAGTGACACACCTATTCCAACTAGGTCACACCTTTTCCAACAAGGCCACACCTCCAAATGGTGCCACTCCCTGGTCCAAGAATATACAAACCATGACATATTCCTAAAAAGGTTTTCTAAAAAGGTAAATAGAATTTTGAAATAAATTTAACTAAGTAGTATACAGTAAATAATTAACTTTAGTATAGTTGAAGATGTTTGAGGAATTTATGATTCTGTCTGGAGTTTTATTTTGATTTTCATTCAAGAGCAGATTGTTAAGCCTGCAGGATGAGCAGTTTCACCTTCTGAGCCACCTCCCCAGCCCCCTACCCTGTTATGATTATCCAGATTTACGTACAACTCCTTTGATTGTACTACAAGTACTTCCTGATCGAGTTGTCCTCCCAACCCCTAATTTTCTTTTCTTTTTTTTAAAAGTATGGTTGTTGTTGGTTTTTTTTTTTTTTTTTTGTTTGTTTGTTTTTGATACAACAAATCATGTAACCTCAAACTTGGTCTTGAACTTCCAGTCCTCCTGCTTCAGCCTTCTAAATACTGGAATTACAGGTGGATGCCACCGTACCTGATCTTCCAATTTTTATTGGAAGGGAGCTATTTATATTAATCTTCAAAACCAATGTTCATCTCTACTTGTTATGTACTTAATTTAATATAGCTCTCCATATATTTATATATGAAATTCCATATTTTTATTCTTTGAATACGTATATATGTGCTTGCATCTATTTAGTGTGTATGTATGATTAGAAAAGTACTAATTTGGGATTTATTTGTAGGATGAGCCTAGGGCCTCATGCATGCTAGGCAATTGCTTTACCCCAAGCACTTTCCCTAGCCCTTTAACTTTTAATTTTTTAGAAGGTATTTGTGCATTAGCTAAAAAGTTCTGTTTATAAGTTTTATATACATTGAGTAATTTATATTTTTTTATTATTAAAATACTATCTCCAAGGATCTAGAAATACCCAGTTTCTCCACTTTGCAAGTATCTGAGCCATTTCTGTAGATCCAGCTTTATTCTTATCTCTGTGGTGGATCAGTGAAGAACAAAGTCTATCAAAAGTGTTAAATTTGGGGGAATATATAAAAGAATAAGTGAGTTTGTACCAGTAACTATTTCAATAAATATTCAAGTATATTAACAAATATCTGAAAGTATACTTTTAGTGTTATTGGTTTAACATTGTTATTCAAGTTGCTTTTAAGATTTCTCTTGCTTGCTTAAACAGGTGGATTGATTACTTAATATTTGCTATGTTTTTAAAATTCAGGCCTGGTAGAACATGGTCGTAACTGGGCAGCCATTGCCAAAATGGTGGGAACGAAAAGTGAAGCCCAGTGTAAAAACTTCTATTTTAACTATAAAAGACGGCATAATCTTGACAACCTTTTGCAGCAACACAAACAGAAAGTGAGTAGAGCAGTAGTGGTAAGTGTTTTATTTATCATTTTTTACTTAAAAGTGTTTTCTTTTTTAAGTTTATATATATATATATATATATATATATATATATATATATATATATATATATA
>NC_034603.1:30408360-30416306 GCF_900095145.1 Mus pahari | reverse complement strand
ATTCTGGAACTCACTTTGTAGACCAGGCTGGCCTTGAACTCAGAAATCTGCCTGCCTCTGCCTCCCAAGTGCTGGGATTAAAGGCATGTGCCACCTTTCTGGCTTAAATTACAGTTTTTAAAACCTCTATCTAGTCATTTTAGTCATAGAGACTTCAATTGTTTACTTATCAATCTTTTTCAAAAAGATCTCAAGTAGACATTACATAATTCTAATACTTGGCAATCCTCAGTATAACATAATTTGCAAGATAGAACTTTTTTTTTGTTTTTTTTTTTGTTTTTTTTTGAGACAGTGTTTCTCTGTGTAGCCTTGGCTGTTCTGGAACTCACTCTGTAGACCAGGCTGGCCTCGAACTCAGAAATCCACCTGCCTCTGCCTCTTGAGTGCTGGGATTAAAGGCGTGCGCTACCACGCCCGGCTGCAAGATAGAACATTTTTTTATCAACAAAATCTTTGCCTTCATTTATCATAAAAAAATGGAATAGTAATACCAAAACCAATTTGCTTCCTATGCAATTATTTTATTCTTTAGTGTTCATTGAACCATTAATAATATCAAACATTGAAAATTACTTAAGCCTGGTGTTGTGGCACATGCCTGTAATGCCAACACCCTGGAGGCAGAAGTAGATGGATATAGATGGATGTCTGAGTTTGAGGCCAGGCTGTTCTACAGAGCAAGTTCCAAGACAGCCAGGGAGGGCTATGCCTGAAAACCCTGTCTGGGGGGGTGGGAAAAAAAGAGAAAAAAAAGGAAGGAAAGCAAGCAAGCAAGCAAATTACTTAAAGCAGAATTTTAATTGTGTATGAATGAGAATAATAAAAATCATTTTAAATATGATTGCAGCGATACATTCAGTGTAAACCTTGGGTTTTCAAAACTAGAATGTATAACTATATGAAACTATGCAAGGTTTTGGTGTGTACACAAAGATGTAAATATTTGGGCTGGTGAGATGGCTCATCAGGTAAGAGCACCCGACTGTTCTTCCAAAGGTCCTGAGTTCAAATCCCAGCAACCACATGGTGGCTCACAACCATCCATAACAAGATCTGGCGCCCTCTTCTGGAGTGTCTGAAGACAGCTACAGTGTACATTACATGTAATAAATAAATAAATCTTTAAAAAAAAATGTAAATATTTATCTAAAAGATTTAAAATGAAATGTACCAGTTAGTATATTTAGGATGTCTAGCTATTTTGAAATCATGAAAAGTCGTCTCTCAAATATAATTTTCTGTTTTTTATATGTCATTTTTGTTATCTTTATTCGTAAGTGATCATATGTCCTTTTTTATTAGATAAACTAAATATTATCTGTACTGGCTGTAGTTTCAAAAATTACAATTTCCAAAATGGTTAAAAAAAAGTGTTTTGGAGAGTATAGGGGTTGAAACAAGGTCCCATATGACAGGTTGGCCTTGAACTTGAACACTCTTCTGTGCCCCCAGCTTCCCAAGTGCTGAAATGCAGATGTCAGTGTGATTTAGTGTTAAGTTTTGTATGGTTCATAGAAGTCATCCATTGCCTAAAAGGCCAATTTGTGGTTGCCCGCCCTCCCAAGCATAGATTGTGTGGTACCCACATGCTTTCTGACCACTGTGTAATACTATATTTTTCAGGAATGGAATGGCTTGCTTTGTTTCTCCTTTGTTTATTTAACTCACTGTGCTTGAATTACTGTTTCGTACCTTTAGGCTTCACGGAAACCCCGTGAGGAAAGAGATGTGTCTCAGTGTGAAAGTGTTGCTTCTACTGTTTCTGCCCAAGAGGATGAAGATATTGAAGCCTCAAATGAGGAGGAAAATCCAGAAGATAGTGAAGGTATTTCAGAATCCTAAATTGTGTGTGACTTCTTTCCCCTCAAATATGAAATTTTAGTTTAATTGTTGATTATGTAGGAATTTCTTCACTGAGGAAATTGTATATTAGTGCTTTCATGGCTTAGGTTTAAAAACAATGTATTTATTCATTTGATCAATTTTTAAGTACACAGTATTTGGTAATAAAAAAAAGCATTTGTTTTTGTGTACTTAAGATTGCACAGTGCCGGGCGTGGTGGCACTTGCCTTCAATCCCAGCACTTGGGAGGCAGAGGCAGGCNGATTTCTGAGTTCNAGGCCAGCCTGGTCTACAGAGTGAGTTCCAGGACAGCCAGGGCTACACAAAGAAACCCTGTCTCAAAAAACAAACAAACAAACAAACAAACAAACAAATAAACAAAAGATTGCACAGGTGGTACAACCAGAAGATCCTGACAATGACTTCCTGCTTCATCTACTGTCTTTGTTTGCCTCTTTGTGTATCATGGCCAAATTTATTTATTCTGTTTTTATTGTAAGTTAATATATTTTTTTTGTCATTTTACTGCCTCAAGGCTGATTTATTTCATATTTTAAGGTTTATACATCATAATTTATCATGTCAGATGTCTGGATGGCATTAGTTCTCTGAGCTGAAAAAATACCCACCTAATGTCTAAATTGGATGCTAGTTATAGAAAAATGAAGACAATAATATATTTCAGTTAATATTATTATTCACTATTGATTGTAAATTTTCTTTGTAAATTGAGTGCTTCTGCTGTGAGGATTCTTAGAATATTATTGGCGGATGCACTTTATTATAGAGTGTATACTGTGTATACTGAGTGTTAGATGCCTTCCTTGTCGGCTCTCCCATTTCACCCAGGCAGACGTAGGAAGGTTTGTGTACTGCACTTTTATAAATACTGACTGTGGATATTTTTTCTAAAAGTCATTATTGTTTTTTAACCTTAAAATTGTAAACTTCAAATGAGTTTTAGTTTTTTACAGTAAGTCAACTTTTTCTTCATTAGTTTTTGTGTAAAAACTTGAGGCAATTAATACAAGTGTAAAGAGACTACTGGGACAAATTTGCCCTTAGAGGAGAATTGAGAATGGTTCGGGTAGCTTGGTCTGTTGTTCATGATACTTTTAAGGTCCACAAGCAAGCATCATTTGCTCTCTAATGAAAACTCTTATTTCACAGCTGTGTGTCTGCTAAGTGCTATTCTTTGTGGTTACAAATGTGAATAAAACCCTCACTAATTTTAGTTATATGCAGTTTTCATGGTTTAAAAATAGTTAATGTTAAGTTTAATAGCTTGAGTGTTAGAAACCATATCAACATAATTTTTATTAAACTATAGTTTTATAATCATTCCATTTCATTATTAATTTCTTTTTGTGCCTAATTTTTAAATTAAACTTTATTGTAGCTTTAAATATATGGAAATGTATAGGAAAATACCAGTATATACTAGAGTAAGTACTATCTGAGGTTTTGGGAATCCACTGGGGATTTTGAGCAGTACCCCCCTGTGGATAAGTGGACCACTGTATTAATCTCTTTGGGCTACTTTAGTAGATTAGTATATATTGAATTGGTTAAACTACAGAAATATGCTTTTATAATTCTGCAGGTTTGAAGTTCAAAGTCAAGGTCCCTTGTGATGAGATCTCTTCCTGGCTTTATAGGCCACCTGATGCTGCTTCAATCTGTCTCCATGTAGCCCTTATGTGTGCACTTGTGGGATCACAGTCTCTGAATAACAACTCATGCTCAAGAGCTCATTTCACCTCAGTTACCTCTGTGAAGCAGATGCAGTGACCCTGGAAGTTAGGAGTCGGACAGTGGACTTGAAAGGAGGGAACCCAGTCCAGTCCACAGGAAAGCCCAAGCATAGTTTCATACACTTTTATCTATGGGCAGGACAGAAGATCCACACCCTGCAAAGTTCCAAAATCAAAATGAGACACACATACACTCACACACATGTGTGCACACAAACACCCTCCCCCCCTACTTTTAGTATGTTAGCTTGTTTGTTTGTTTGTTTTTTAACTGCAAGTATGAAAATAAGATATGGTACGTGAGTTTGGTCTGGTATTCATGCAGTAGGCATCCTTGCCATCTACAGTGGTCTCCTTATGGCATCCCGTGCCATCTGTAGAAGTCTCATAATAGAAATGCACTTGTCCAAAGATTTCTAGGCACTTTCTTACTTCTTTTTATCTCAGCTTCTTTTGTAAAGTATTCTAGAGAATATAGTTACTGGAGCTTACATGATCTTTGACCTCACCCTTCTTGCTAACCTAAAGAGGTGCCATTGATGCAGTTTATATTATGTGCCAAGGCTCTTGTCAGTGGAAGAATAAAGGTAGCTGATTATAAATAGGAGAATTCCTATCTAATTTTTTTCTAAAATGTCCAGCTGTGTATTTAGGGTGAGAAGAGTTAAATATGGAAGACTGAAATTTTACTATTTCTGGACTTTAATGACTGATCCTGTTGTCAGTCATTAAGGGCTTGCCTGTTTGTTTCCTTATTCTTTGAAAAAGCCGGTGCATTGTGAACTACTAGCTAGTTTTCTGTGGTTTGGAAGAAGATAACTGAGAAAGACTGTGTAGTGGGTCCTTTTAATGTTTTTAGGATAAGTAAGTTGTTAACTTTCCTCATTGTATAATCAAAAATAAAGATTAAGTTAAGCTTTTTGGTAGCTTTTTTTCATTTCGTATCTGACTTTTGGCAATTGCTGCCATTTAGTAAGCTTTACCTGAACTCTCAGCTTTGTAAAAGTCACTTTAGAGTTGATTTAGAGAACAAATACTGTAGCCCCAGCAGCAGCCTGCTCTTTCTCACTGCTGTCATCAGTGGGTCGTTTCCTTGACTCCAGTTCTCTGATGTCCCACACAGCCCATCAGCAATAATGCCTGCTTTGTTTTATGTATACTGTGAATATTTTGTGCCGAGTCCTTATTTCCATTGTTGGTCTCTCCTCTGTGTTCTTTTCTTGTTTGGGTTCCTTGGTTCTTTTTATTACATTCTGATTTTTTGTTTGTTTTCTACCCAGCATCCTTGTGAAGTAAATCCAATCATGTTTATTCTCCATTCGAAAGCCTGAAACACCTTTCTATTTCTTCAAGAATAAAAGTCCAAGGCTATCTTGGTGACTAATATGAATGACTACATGAGGTTACTGTTGTGTCTTTGAGTTTTTTGTTGATTATATTTCCATTTGTTCTCTGCTCCAACCATACCGATGATTCTTCTATTGTTTCTGAGTAAAATAATTCCATTCTGAGCCTTGACACTTTGTGACAGCTTTGCCTGAATTGTCCCGTCTCTGTCCAGAGCTCACATTCTTCCTTTAGGCCTCCTTTTGGGATATCTCTTTACCGTTTGTACTGCTTCCGCTCACTGCTTATTTAGTTTATATGGTCACTGTATTATCATATAATATATTTGAAATACTTATTATTCTGTAGGCTCCAAGATCATGTGTAATTGTGTAGTTTATGGGGGTTTGTGTGATCGCTCAGTGGTTAAGAACACTTTCTGCTTTTACAGAAGATCCATATTTGTTCCTAGAATCCATGTGGTGACTCACAATCATGTCTAGGAGCTCTGGTTCCAGGGTATCTGATGCACTTTCTGGCCTCCTCAGGCATAAACACAGGCATAAACACAGGCAAAACACACACACACACACACACACACACACACATATATATATATATATATATATAAAGAAAGAAAAAGATTAAGAATATAATTTCATTTTCAGTGCTATGTATGTACCTCTAAAAGCTCTGTGCATATATATATATATATATATATATATATATATATATATAAATGAAAAACTGAATTTCCAGTTTTAAAATTATTCTGTTGAAAATATTTATTCACAGATGGTCATATAATTTTATTTTTTCATTTCAACAATATTTTATCCTAGTTAGGGTTTTTATTGCTGTGATAAATACTATGACCATGGGAAGAAAAGGATTTATTTCTTCTTATAACTCTCAGGTCATACTGGAACACTTGAAGCAGAAGCCGTGGAAGAGTGCTGCTTACTGGCTTGTCTAGGTTAAATGTTACAAGTGTCTTCTGCTCCCTCAGACTAGGTGCCCAGGGATGGCACCATAGTGAATTGGGCCTTCCCAAATCAGCAGTCAAGCAAGTTTCTCACAGGCGTGCATACAGGCCAGTCTTATGGGGGCAGTTTCTCAATTGTAGTTCCCTCATCTCGGATAACTCTAGTTTGTGTCAAGTTAACAAAAACTTTAACATGGACAAACTTCATGGTGTCAAAGTCAACCTGTTTTTCTAAAGATATTTCTGTGTTTTCAGACATGTTGTTTATTGTCTTATGTTAACTTTTTTTTTTTTTTTTAAGATTTATTTATTTATTATATGTAAGTACACTGTAGCTGACTTCAGACACTCCAGAAGAGGGAGTCAGATCTCGTTACGGATGGTTGTGAGCCACCATGTGGTTGCTGGGATTTGAACTCCGGACCTTCGGGAGAGCAGTCGGGTGCTCTTACCCACTGAGCCATCTCACCAGCCCTAACTTTTTAACATTAAAAAATCTTGCACCTGAAAGTTGTCATTCATGGAATAGTTTTGTTTTGTCTCTCCCCCATCCTTTTCTGTCTTTAAACTATTATTTAGACAAGAAACCATTTTAGAAAGAATTTTTACTTGTAATTTCAGAAAGTCAAGACGTTTTGATCTTTAACTTTTACACCTTTAGAGCGTGTTGGCTGGGCCAGAAGCTGCTCTTACTTACCTGATGTCACCACAGGATTCAAGTTCATCCTAACAAGTGCTTTCAAGCATGGTTTCTGTCAGCACCTGAAACCTGTTCATTATCAGATTTTTATGCTGTATCATTATCTTTAAGGTGCTGAAAATAGTTCTGATACAGAAAGTGCTCCCTCTCCTTCACCAGTTGAAGCTGCCAAGTCCAGTGAAGACAGCAGTGACAATGCTGCTTCTCGAGGAAACACCGAGCCTGTGGCTGAGCTTGAGGCCACCACTGACCCTGCACCCTGTGCATCTCCCTCTTCAGCAGTTCCCACCACAAAACCAGCAGAAAGGGAAAGCGTGGAGGCCCAGGTGACCGACAGCGCCAGTGCCGAGACCGCAGAGCCGATGGATGTAGACCGTGAGGAGTGCGGTGCCGAGGGCAGTTCTGTTCTTGATCCACCAGCCCCTACCAAAGCCGACTCCGTGGACCCAGAAATGCAGGTACCAGAAAATACTGCGTCTAAAGGTGAAGGGGATGCCAAGGAAAGAGACTTGGAGAGCACCAGTGAGAAGACAGAGGCTAGAGACGAAGACGGGGTAGTGGCTGAGCAGATCCAGAGGCCTGAACCACAGTCAGACAACGACTCCAGTGCCACTTGCAGTGCAGATGAGGATGTGGACGGAGAGCCAGAGAGGCAGAGGTGAGACTTGACCTTGTTTCTTCTCTACTGTTTTCTGGCTCATTGTCAGAACAGTTCTGTCCACAGAGTGCCTGTTAGAGATTGGCAAGCTCCTAGCAGTCCATGGTTTTAATATTGAGCAATTGTGTGGCTTTGGTGTTTGTTGTTTTTAAATAACACAAATGATAAATATCTTCTATATCTGTATTGTTACATATAGTCTGTGATAGGGAGGGGGCAGGCTGGTTTTCATCCAACAGAGTTAGGAATAATATCACAAGCAAATTGTGGAGCCTACATTTGGCAGCAGTGGTAAATGGTGAAGAAGGAAGAAATGAAGGGCCTTGGCTTTAACTCTGGGTTTGTCTAAGTTGGTTGGACTTCCAAAAATAGTTAGAGCACTATCATATATTAAAGTAGCCCACTGTCATATATTAAAGAGAATGCTCCAAGGATAAATGTTGTTGTTAAAATGTTTTTATTTATTATTTGGGGGGGGGGTTGGGGGACAGGCTTGTGTTATGAGATCAGACTGGGCTTGAACTTGATATTTAGCCCAGGCTGGCCTTATATTTCTATTACTCCTTCAGTCTCCTAGTACTAGGATTACAGACATGTCTGTAATGAGGGGTTTTTCCTTCCCTTCCCTTCCCTTCCCTTCCCTTCCCTTCCCTTCCCTTCCCTTCCCTTCCCTTCCC
>NC_034603.1:30403179-30407932 GCF_900095145.1 Mus pahari | reverse complement strand
TGAAGATTACATTGCAGTGTAAGTACACTCACTAAGCCATATCCAGCCCCTGAAAATTCTGGAGCTCATAACTAAATACACATTAGTAGACATTATATTGACTTTTTATATTGGTTATAATTTTAAATTAGTCATTTATGGTATAAAATATCAGATAATTATTTAGGTTTTATTTGTGAAAAAGTGAGCACGTGTACCGAGGTCAGAAAGCACTTAGGGGAGTTGGCTTTGTCTTCTTACCATATGGGTTCCAAGGATTGGAATGCATTCACTAAGCTTAGTGACAAGTGCTTTTAGCCTGCTGAGTCATCTCACCAGCCTGCAGATGAATTTAGTCATTAAAGGCAAATTTATAATAAAAATGCATAATAGCTGCAGGGATTTTATAATGTACAGAAATAGTAATTTGATAATTTTTGATAATATCAGGGTGTTCCATTTTCTTTGAAAGAAATGTAATCACTTATAGTCAGAGATACTGGATTGTTGCAGATTCCAAAAATGAAGCAAGACTAAAATTGTTATAAAATTGCCCATCCTCCCCCTCAAAACCTGTTTACTTTTAATAATATTAAGATGAATGAGTTTCTCATTAGAAGTCATATTCTACTCAGAGCTTAGCTTTGTGCAGTGTGCTCATGACATATCTGTACATGTTTCTATTTATTGCTCTAATTTGTATTGCTATAGGTACTATAGTGACTCCTGAAGAGAGTCAGCTGCTAGGTGGGGTGTTGTCTAATATTCATTTGTTGGAAAATGCAGTTGTCTAGTTCACTCTTTGTCCAATTAAAAACATTTAATTGGTGGCTTACTTACAGTTTCAGGGGTTTAATCCAAATTATCAGCATGGCAGGGAGCATGACTGCACACAGGCAGACATGGCCCTGGGGCCGTAGCTGACAGTTATACATCTGGATCTGCAGCCATCAGGAAAAGGGGGGAGGGAGACTGGACCTGTCTTGGGCTTTTGAAACCTCAAGGCTGGGGTGCTTTGGAAAGGTAAGAACCAGGAAAGAGAAAGAGGAAGAAGGAAAATTAGTTTAAAAAGCAAACCAAAAGAAAGAAACACAGTAAGCATTTCATTTTGATATTAAGTGGCATTTGTCGTAATGTTGATATTTTTGACAAATCCTAAAAAAGAAAAGTCTCCCATCTAACATTTTCTGCCTTTGAGAGAACTTGGATTTTAAAAATAAGAAACATTTTTATATTGTTTCATCTTTGTCTTTCATCTCATAATACTCTAGAATTCATTTTAATTGACCAAGCTTTTTTATATATACGTGCGTGCATGCGTGCGTGTCCATCCATTTCCTAGGGGGAGATGAAAATAACTTGTAGGAGTCAGTTTTTTCCTTCCACTGTGTGATCCCCCGGAACTGACTTCACTTGTCTATTGGGCAACAAACATCTTTTTCCTCTGAGTTATCTTGATGTCTAGCTCCAGTCTTTATCTAGAGTAATATACATGGATTAAATCAATGTTGCCCTTTTCATCTTTAATAAGAATTACCAAGCCGGGCATGGTGGCGCATGCCTTTAATCCCAGCACTCGGGAGGCAGAGGCAGGTGAATTTCTGAGTTTGAGGCCAGCCTGGTCTACAGAGTGAGTTCCAGGACAGCCAGAACAACACAGAGAAACCCTGTCTTGAAAAACCAAAAAACCAAAAAAAAAAAAAAAAAAAAAAAGAATTACCTATGTTTTGTGCTGTTAGGTTTGTTAACTTTATTATATAAGAAGGAAACTTAGGATGCCCTTGGTGTAAGAAAGGGAGCACCATCAGACACTTGGGATGGTTGGCAACTGCTTGGTGGCAGAGCGTGACATCCTTGGTTTGATCCCCAACACGACCACCACCAAAAAATGAGAAGCTCCTTACTAAGGGAAAACAAAATCATTGTAAAATTATGGTGGATACTGAATAAAATTCTAAAATCTATAAAACTTTTAAGATGTTAAAATGGTATTTTCAGTTTTCTACCTCTTTAATACCAGCTTTCAAGAATGCAGTTTGTATGTTAATTTTCTTTATAAATTCTTATTTTTCCTACCAGTCCACAGATTTAAAACATTTCTCTTTAGCCAGTGTCCATTAAGGCTATATAATACACCATTTTATTGTGTGTATGTGAATAAAATATATCAAGTTCATATATATTAGACATCCTAACTCATGTGTATATATTGGAGACAAGCGAAAGAGGTGCTATGAGACATGTCTGGGTGGGACTGTATGAACAGAGGGACACATATCTGTGTGAATCTGCTATGTGCAAATGCTGGCTCTACATTTTACATTTGTAAGAAGTCTGATGTTTGGAATTTAGGGTTAAACTCTCAAATTTTAAATGGCAGTTGCTTCTTGTCTGTGATCCCAGGAAAACGTTCTATAATAGGGAACTAGTCTTTTTGTTGTCATTTTGTTTTTAACGATCACAGTTACACTGTGTTTGTGAACAGCGGTCATACATAACCCAGTGCACATGTATAGCCCAGAGGACAAACTCATGAGAATTGGTTCTCTCCTTTTACCAAGTATGTCCTGGGAATTGCTTGTTTTGGTAACAAGTGGTTTTACCCTCTGAGCCACCTCATTAGTCTAAGGAACTAGTTTTTGACATATGCTTGTATGTTAGTAAATTGATACTAGTTTTCATCAGTTTTGTTGATATTGTGTTTGTTGATTTAATGTAGATAAAGTCAGATAAGTATCAACTTGAAAGTCAATATTACATTTCCTTAATCTGGAAAATTAGTGTTATAGACCCTTTGTTTTCTTTCCTACTTTCAAATATTTAATAATTTGAATGTAAGGTCATGCTCATACTAGGCAAGTAGTCTACTACTGAGCTATACCCCAGCCTTATTAAAGATAATATAACACATAACACTCTTAAAATGAATTGTGGTGATTTTACATTTGAAGACACAAATAAAAATAACTTATTTTACCTTTATTCCAAACCCCCATTTATAGAGTGTTCCCCATGGATGCGAAGCCTTCATTGTTAAACCCTCCCGGGTCTATCCTAATCTCACCCCCTATTAAACCAAACCCGTTGGATCTGCCGCAGCTTCAGCACCGCGCTGCTGTTATCCCACCAATGGTAAGTGCCAGTGTTAGATGAGTAAAACTGAAACATGGAGACCTTCATAGACATACTTATTCTCTCTTTTACTTGGCTCTTACACTTTTTAAAATACTGTGGTGAAAAGCAGACAATGTTAAATTAACTATTTTAGTCAAAATTTTTTTGTTTATTTTCATGTATTGAGTTGTTCCAAAGATTATAAGTATCTTAGAGAAGCAGAATCCTCTTAGTTAGAAATTTAAGATTCCACATAGGATTTAAAATTTTTGTTAGACCAAAATTGCTTGGTTTGGTTTAGTTTGGTTTGGTGGCACAAGGAGGAAAAACTGTGTTCACATGTAAAGCGAAAGACAGAGTCATATTTGGCCATTTACAGTAAGGCATAATCTATATTAGTGCTTAGAGCATAGATTTATGTTAGATCTCTATGAGCTTTTATGGCTATTTGTTGCATATCAAGTATTTAATAATCATAAAGAAATAAAAACATAGTTGCAGTCTGTCTTAGGATTTTACTGCTGTGAACAGACACCATGACCAAGGCAACTCTTATTAGGACAACATTTAATTGGGGCTGGCTTACAGGTTCATAAGTTCAGTCCATCATCATCAAGGTGGGAGCATGGCAGCATCATGGTGTAGGTATGGTGCAGGAGGAGCTGAGAGTTCTACATCTTCATCTGAAGGCCATTAGCAGAGTATTAGCTTCCAGGCAGCTAGGACGAGGGTCTCAAAGCCCACACCCATGTGACACACCTTCTGCAACAGGGCCACACCTTCTAATAGTGCCATTCCCTTGGCCGAGCATATACAAACCGCCACAGAAGCCGAGCAGGTTGTGCACCTTTGTAAATCCCAGTGTTCAAGAGGTCGAGACAGGAGGATTGCATTAAGTTTAGGTCAGCCTAGGCCATATAGTGAGTGCCTAGCCAGCCAGGGCTACCCATCTCAAAAATAAAAACCATAATTACAAAGTGGGACAAAGCTGTATGCTATGAAAACCATGTCAAGGACTAAATGAAAAGGAATTCAGGGTGGTTTCTTCCTTCCAGTCTATCTGGATGAATTGGTTTTGGGTAGGGAAAATTCGGGAAGATGAAGTCCAGGATGATGGCCACATTCTGTTTCTAAAAAGGAGAGGAATAAAAAAGAGGCAATAGGTTGTGGAGTAGAGAGTTTCTTTCAGCTATTCAAGTGGACTCAAAAGTAAGCAGTTTATTGTGAGTGTAAACTTTCTTTTGTCTTTTTTAAAGAACTGAGGCCTGAACCCAGGGCCCTGAGCTTGCTAGGCAAGCACTCTACCACTGAGCAAAATCCCCAACCCCGAGTGTGAATTCTGTATCTGAGTTGTTGTCCTAGAGAGCATGTAAATACATAGAAATGTACGTGAATGGTTGGAAAGAGCAATGTGGAATGAGACCAAGGACAGATTGATCAGAAGGACTTGATTAGATAAATGATCTTTAGTTTCTGGGTTTCATTTCTTTTGTCACAGCTTTTATGATTTCTGCTGTAATCAGTTCTTCACCTAGGTTTTTTTTTTTTTTTTTTTTTTTCCTTTTTTCTTGAGATAGGGTTTCTCTGTGTAGCCCTGGCTGTCCTGGAACTCACTCTGTAGATCAGGCTGGTCTCGAACTCAGAAATCCGCCTGCCTTTG
>NC_034603.1:30401268-30402334 GCF_900095145.1 Mus pahari | reverse complement strand
TTCTCTGTATAGCTCTGGCTGTCCTGGAACTCACTTTGTAGACCAGGCTGGCCTCAAACTCAGAAATCTGCCTGCCTCTGCCTCCCGAGTGCTGCACCACCACGCCCAGCCAATATTGTTATATAATACATGGCTCAGCTTTTATATACAGTGTAGACTAGTATAAAAGTACTGGTTACTGCTATATCACTTATTGGCTTCAAATGATATATTTGAATTGACTTATTATATTACTGTTAAAGCATGATACATTTTTACTTACTATGAGGAGGGGATTTCTAAATTTTAATTTTCTGATATGGTTAAAATTAGCCCATGATTGGTAGTATTTTCAAGTATACTTGGAATGTCTGAATACTAAGATTATCTCTGTAAGCCATGTATGCATGTTAAAGGCTACTTAATGTAACAATGGGATTGAAGACTAGTTGGTCCCACTGGCTCCATAGTCCCTGCCACCCCAGTGATATGTTCTTAGCTACACAACATACTGAACCTCTTATAGTAGATGTAATATGAGCTCATTGTCTTGAACATGAATTGCTTTTTAATTGTTACATTTGTGCTAATAGGATGTGTATTTGGGGGATTGGAATCTATTCTCTCATTCCACAGTAGGATCTGAGGTTTGAATTTAGGTCACCGGGCTTGCATAACAAGCACTGTTAACCTCCTGAGCCATTTTAGTAGCCCTTAAATACAAATTTCATGCTAGCAAAAATATGGACTAGGGGAATAATACTGAGGCATAGAAAGAATACAAAGTAGCTCTCCTCCTCTGTTAACAATTGAACCCAGTGCATCATGGACAGCTGCCCACTAACTCATATTAAGTAAATGTTTCTTCTTTTGTTATTTTCTTTTCCTCTCTTTTTTTTTTTCCCTTCTCTTTCCATTCCCCTTGCACTTACTGCTGGGTTTTAAGTTTATGTCTCAAAAATCTCTTCTAAGTGAATATTTCTTGAATGGAAGTAGGTAGTGATTTTGATAACTTTTAGGCTTTTTATTAAATTGCATCTTTAATCCTTCATTACAAAATCAATACAGGGCTGGTGAGATGGCTCAG
>NC_034603.1:30399131-30400014 GCF_900095145.1 Mus pahari | reverse complement strand
TTGAACTCAGGACCTTCCAAAGAGCAGTCAGTGCTCTTACCCACTGAGCCATTTCTCCATTCCCTAGGATAGCTTTTTTTAAAGAATAAAATAAAACATGTGTATATATGTATGTGTGTGTGTGTGTGCGCGCGCACACACACACACACACATACACATTTATTTTAATTATTTGTTGAGCTCCTGCCAAAGCCTTGTATTATTCAGTTAGTAATATGTGGGTGAGTCTCATTAGATAGTGTAGTTTAGAACATTAGCATCTTTACTCAGTCTGCTTTTGAACTGTATTGAAGAGCTAGAGTGACTGAATTAGGCCAAATTTCTCTGCAGTTAATAGCCTTTGTTCTGTGTGGTTAAGATTTCATCAGTGCCTGAATTTTTAATTATAATTCAGTGATCTTAAAATCAAACTTTCATGTTAATATGACATTAAGTAACTTACAATTTGGTTTAGGGTAATGTTACAAAGTGGGATTGACTTTTATATTTTATCTAAAGGTTTTGCTTTGCTAACCTGCCTAATTTGTACCTCTAGTATTTTTATTTCTATAAGCTGTGTGTCTCTCCTTTGTGGTTGTTCCTAAATAGTCCAATGTCTGGGGCGCTCTTCCAGATAGCATTCAACTGTTTACAGTTGAATTACATCTTTATGGAAAACATGACAAATATTTTAAACACAACTTTACATAACAGTTTATAGACTAAAAAATAGCCGGTGTGTCAGTTTATATATAAATACCATCAGCTCATCATGACAATTCATATACTTGAAGGCTAAGGCAAGAAGGTTTCCTTCCTTCCTTCCTTCCTTCCTTCCTTCCTTCCTTCCTTCCTTCCTTCCTTCCTTCCTTCCCTCCCCTCCCTCCCTCCCTCCCTTCCTTCC
>NC_034603.1:30389384-30398751 GCF_900095145.1 Mus pahari | reverse complement strand
TTTTTTTTTTTTAATTTTTTTATTTTTTTATTTTTTCTTCTTTAAAGATTTATTTATTTATTTATGTATGTATGTATGTAAGTACATTGTAGCTGTCTTCAGACACTCCAGAAGGGGGCGCCAAATTTTGTTACAGATGGTTGTGAGCCATCATGTGGTTGCTGGGATTTGAACTCAGGACCTTCAGAAGAGCAGTCAGTGCTCTTAACCGCTGAGCCATCTCTCCAGCCCAGGGTGTGCTTTACTTGTGCTGTTGTGCTGTCATTTCATATAATGTTTTTAAAATGAGTTTAGTAAAAACAGTTATTATAGGCATCCCCCTTTTAAATTATGCTTTAAAAATTCTTTAAAGAATTATTTTCATTTTCAGCTGACACTTACCCAGATTGACCCCTGCTTTACTCATAGCTTCCAGTGAAGAAGCTTGGGTGTAACGGGTTAGAAGTTCTAATGCAAATTTAACAAATCGATCCCATCAAAATAGGTTTTCTGCTTCTGTGCAACTAAAACTATTTTGTTTTGTGTTTATTTTGTTATTTAATTTGTTTTTCTATTTCTGTATGCACAGTAATTGAAATTGATATAGTTAGAAAAATCTCAATTTCTTTTTTTTTTTCTATTTTTTTAAAGATTTATTTATTATATGTAAGTACACTGTAGCTGTCTCCAGACACTCCAGAAGAGGGCATCAGATCTCATTACAGATGGTTGTGAGCCACCATGTGGTTGCTGGGATTTGAACTCAGGACCTTCCAAAGAGCAGTCAGTGCTCTTAACTGCAGAGCCATCTCTCCAGCCCCAGAATCTCAATTTCTACCAACCTTTTTAGTGAAATTTTCTAACATATTTATAAATTATTTGAAATAGTAGACCAGTAGACTTTGAGTTTTGGTGTAATTATGTTATAATTATGTTAAATCCTCTAGGAAAAAAATGAATTTGTTTGTCTGTTTGTTTGTATCCGTACACTGGCCAATCAGCCTCCTAAATACTGGGATTATGGGTATTCAGTGCCATAGCCTATATGAGCAGCATCATTTTGATAAGTATCCCACAGTCATCAGAAATTCAATATCTATCCAATTCAAATGCTTTGGTTGGGTATTCTTTAGAAGTGTTTGAAAAATCCCATTAACCTCTTTGTTGTGATATCCAAGTGAGACAGCTATTGTGTTATATTGTGCTTTTTCAGTGAGGAAACCACACCTAATTAAGAACTCCAGATAATGGCGTGCACACAAGGGAACTGAACCTGGACAGAAATTTCCCTCAGTTTATATAGACTCAGGCCCTAAGTTACACTTTGAACAATTATACCTTGTTCTGTAGAGACAGAAGTTCTAAGGCTTGGTTGTTGGAGAAATGAGGAGTAAGATGTTGCCTTAGTTTTTCTGAGCTGGAGCAGGGCTGCTTTTCCCAGGCAGCCATTAAGTGGGTCATCCTGGCAGCAGATTTTCACTTTTCCTGTTAAGAGGCATGCCAGGGTTCCTCTTTAAACTGCTTGATAGAAGCAGCGCTTCTCTGTTAGCTAACTTTAACTTCCTTGTAATAATGTTTTCTGAGGTTTATTGATAAATCGTTCATAAGTTTATTAGTTCTGTTTCCTTTTTAAGTCCATGGAAAGCATGGCATCTAATGCTAGATATTATAGTCATTGTTTCTTCTTTCTAAAAGTACCATACCATATGATAAGGAACTGCTTGTGCCTGGGATAATACGCACTTGAAACCAGTCATGGACTTTGACTTATGAAGGGGAGCTGCAAGGTAGCCCCACTATTAACATAGTATAGTAACAAAAATATATGAGTTTAGGTATTTAAAGAAAGAAGACTGATAGTTATTTTGCATGGTAATATTATCTAAGAACTGTAAAAGAGACCTGGGAGGTGGTCCGGGGTAAGAATGCCTCCCTCCCAAGGTGGCCCACCAACCTTCTGACCTTAGCTTGATTCCCAGAACATATGGAAGCCTGAAGTTGGACTGGCCTCTAGTATGCAGCGCGTCAGGTAAAACAGAGAGGCCTTGGTATCAACAAGAAGGAGAGCAAGGACTCCTGAAAGCTGTCCTCTGACCTTCACATGTATTTTGTAACTTGTTATACCAACAATCACATACGTAACAATAAGCATAGACACTTAAGATTTATAGTAAGTAAAATTATAAAAAGCAAACGTATAAAATTAGCTGAAAATTATTTGAGTTAAAAGGAAGGTTTTCTTTTCTTTCTTTCTTTCTTTCTTTCTTTCTTTTTTTTTTTTTNCGGTCTCGGAGAAATGGAACAAGCGCAGAGGGAGAGAGGTTCCCACACAGGTGAGAGTCCTTATTCCGGGCCTTGATAAACAGAGACAGTCTATGGTTTTAGAGCTTTATTGTAGAAAGGCAGGGGATAGACAGAGGTAGAAAGAGGGAGAGAGGCTGGCCATGGCCACATGGAGAGGGGGAAAAGGAGAGAGAGAAGAAGGGCTAGAGAGTAAGAAGGCGAGAGCTTAAAAAGAAAAGGAAGGTTTTCTAGAAAAAGCTGTTTTACAGAAAACCTGTATCTTTTCTGTGTATCTGAAGTATCCAGTTACATATATGTGAAAGAGATAATTTTCCCAGCAGGAGAACATATGAGACTTAGGAATAGTTTTAACAAATGTGACAGCTTATTTTTAATTCAATATTAAAAGAATTCTGTCCTTTATTTGTTCGTAAGTTTAATGCAATCCAAATGAAAATTCCACTGACATTTTGGGTAGGAAGAGTCCCAGATGATTTCAGATCTAAACCTCCTTAGAAGTCTGCGTGTGCTGGTGCAGGGCTGTATTCCCAGCACCTGTGAGGCTTATTTCTTTTTATTGCAAGTACATTTGTGTTCTGCCTGTGTGTGTTTGGGTGAGGGAGACAGATCCCCTGAAACTGGAGTTACAGACAGCTGTGAGCTGCCATGTGGGTGCTGAAAATGGAACCTGGGTCCTTTGGAAGCGTCACCAGTACCATCCCTCCAGCCAGCCAAAGTCCGCTTTTAAAAACCAATCCAACCAAAAAAGCTGAAAGGATAAATGAATAAGGTTAGGAAATGAAAAGAATGATAACACAAGTGAGCATTTGTTCAGTCAGATGTTAGAATGTCATATATTTAAGTTAATCACAGTATATCAGTTTTAATTTAATAAGGATTTAGATGGCATGATACCATATACCCATAATATTATGAGTATGTAGGAGATGTATATAGGAGGATCTCCAGTTTCAGGCTATCTGACACCACCACCCCCAAAAAGGAAGAAAAGAAACTTTTATATCTATGTATTTATTATTTTTAAAAATTTATGTGTTAGGATATATATACAGAATGTGTAGAGGCCAGAGATTAACCTTGAGTACCCATCTTGGGTTTCTTAGAGTTTCTCAGGATTTCTTTCTAGTACTGACTACAGTTTCTTACCCCATGCTAAGCTGCCTGACCAGAGAGAGTCCTAGGTATTAACTTGCCTCAACATCCCCACCTCCCACCACCACCCCCAGCACTGGGATAGTGTCACTACTCCCTCATAGTTTGTAAGGACTGTACCAACTGTAGTGCCTGCCCAGTCTTTTGTTTGTAGTGGTATGACTGAATTGTTGGCATGACATTGAAACAAGACATTTTTAATTTGGAAATAACTTTCTTGTTAAGTAATTTTCATTGTTATTGTTGCAGTTATATTCATAGGTTTTGTTTTTTTTTTAAGTTGTGAGGGGTTTTAGATAAGCATTTGTTTGAAAAGACTTCTTCTGTTTCTGATGTTTACTCTTCTAAATATTAGGAAATTAATATCACCAAGCTAATTATAAGATTTGAAATTCTCAAGAGAACTGACCTGTAATTCAGGGCATACTTGAATTCACAGATTCACTTGATAATTCAATGTTTGTCTGCTCTAATTTTATTGCATGTCAAAGCACTTGATATTCCTTATGACCTTTTGTCTTTTAAAAGTAAAAAATGTCATTGAATTTCTGAGGGTTTTGAGTCTGAGGGAAACATAGCAGATTTAGATTTAGTAGAATTTCTTAACATCTCTGTGGGTGGATTTCTCCACAGCAATTTTAGATCTTGTTTTTAGCATATAGATGGATCTGCCCTTGGATGGTGTGGGCCTGGTCCTTTCACACTATTTTAATTTGGGGTTCTTCCCTTATTGTGATAACTTTAACTTTCATAGGAAAATCAGTCGCCTATATGCCTTATGCTGAGGTCAAACGTGCTCTAGAACAGGAAGCACAGATGCACAGTACTGCAGCAAGGTCAGCCTCACCGTGTAGGCTCTCTCCAAGAGAAGTCAGTAAAGCCGCCTCCCAGCCTGATGTGAGTGCAGCCCGCTGTAGTGTCCCTCCAGGTAAATACTGCCTTTCTGCACAGTGGCTGCCGGCCATCTACCCACAGGGGTTCCCTGTGGTGTTTTAATCTCATGAGTGACTTGTGCTCCCAGGACCTGTCTTTGCTGTCTTAGAAAGACTCTCGTTCCTCTTCATTTCATTGTCATTTGTTTTCAGATCCCTGTGCCACTGGGAAATTTGTGTTGACACACCTATACTGTGATTGGCTTTTCTTTTAACAGTACAATTATTTTGTAAAAATCCTTGAGTATTTCCCCCCTCAGAAATTCAAGTGTACTGTGAAAGCCAGAATCAATAGATATTTCTCAAATTATGCAGCTACACAGAGGATTTATGCCGGTTTGTCAGCCAGGTCTCCTACTGTGTGAAGCAGCAGCTGTATCTTAGAAGAAGCTCCCTGATTCTTGTTCCCATTGTAAGTTTCAGAGGATGATGAAGAAAGTCAGTCACTCATAACGGTTGCCTCTTGTTGAATCGAATAGTTGCTTAGAAATCAGCTTTGAATGCTGTAGTTTGAAATAAATTGAATACATTTACCTCACAAATAACCATTTGAGATTTGAGTTTGCTCATTGAAAGAACTTTTAAAAGTGAAAAGACTCATCTTTAGCTTCATCTGACATTTATAATTTAATTTGTGATCTAAAGGGTCAGGGATGCTTACTGAGAAAGGTAGCCTGTGGCATACTAGGAAATTGACCATTTTTAAAATCCATTTTTTTTTTTCCCCTTTAAAAAGTCCTCCAACCTGCTCCGCATCAAGTGATAACTAACCTTCCTGAAGGGGTTCGGCTTCCAACAACACGACCAACCAGGCCACCACCTCCCCTCATCCCATCTTCGAAATCCACAGTGGCGTCAGAAAAACCATCCTTTATAATGGGAGGGTCCATCTCACAGGTACACTGGCTTTTCTTTTTTTTTTTTTTTTTTTTTTAAAGATTTATTTATTTATTATATGTAAGTACACTGTAGCTGTTTTCAGACATTCCAGAAGAGGGCGCCAGATCTNGGATGGTTATGAGCCACCATGTGGTTGCTGGGATTTGAACTCCGGACCTTTGGAAGAGCAGTCGGGTGCTCTTACCCACTGAGCCATCTCACCAGCCCTGGCTTTTCTTTATAGCAGATTTCTCTGTTGAATATTATTTGGTTAGCCCTTTATTTATTCTCACTAACTTATTAGTATACTCATAAGCAATCAGGTCTCTTCCTAGGCTGTCTCCTCTCCATCCTGTCTGCTGTAGAAATGTGTTTAGTCATACCCACTTCCCTAGTACTCATGAACAGGATCATACACTGTGCATTCTCTTGTGTTTGCCTTTTATCTCAGTGTAATCACTTTAGAAATTTAGCCAAGTCTTTGTGTGTAATTAGTAGCCTTTTCATTGTTAAATACTCCTTTTGTGGAGGGGAACCTAAAGTGTTATAAATTTAGGCTCCTTATGATTGGAGCTGCTGTGAATACTTTTGTGCTGGTGTTTGGATTTTCAGAAGTGATCCTGTAGTTATATCAGCACTAGCATTGTAGAAGACTGAGATTGCTGGTTTCATTCTTTGTTCCATGGGTTTTTTTTTTTCTTCCCATTTTAGGCATGCTTATTATACCTACTGAATAGGTATAATAAATAATATTTCATTGTGGTTGTAGTTTGTGTTTCCCTGAAAATTATGTCAAACACTTTCTGTGTGCTCTTTGGCTAAACTTGTATTTCTGATTTTACGACATGACTACTGTAGTCTGAATATGCTGAACCTGAAATGCTCTAAAAAATGTAAAACTTTCTGAATATAGCATGCCATCACAAATGGAAAACTTCACACCTGCCTCACTATGAAAAAGCACAGTAAAACCACAAGTGTACTAAAAGTATTATATAATAATTTTTTTCTTTCATACATTGGAGTGTGTGTGTGAGTGTGTGTGTATGTGTATGTTTATACATGTATGTGACACATGCAGGTCACAGTGCACCTGTGGAGGTTAAGGAGAACTTAATGAGAGTCCGTTCTCTCTGACCATGTAGGTTGTGAGGGTCTAACTCAGGTCTTCAGGCAACCTGACAAGCCCTTCCACCTACTGAGCCATGCTGCTGACTGTTTCTGAGAAAAGGCCTTTTATATACCAGTATGTAGCCAAGAATGACCTTGAACTTCTACCTACCAATGTTTGGATGACAGATGTGTGCCAACATTCTGCCTTCATCTTGTGCTAGGGATTGAACACAGGACTATTTGCATGTTTGGCAAATACTCTATTGACTGAGCTACATTTCCATCTTTAGAAGCTTTAAAATATGAAGCCTACATAAAATTTTTATTTTTATTAGATATGTATATATAATTTTTCATTTTGTATTCCCTGGATATATGGCACTGTTAAACAGAACATTTTCATATCATTGTTGCACACTGAACACATTCTCATACTCTAGTTATATGTTGCAAGCTTTATAGCTTGGCTTCTACTTTCATTCTTTTGATCAGTTACAGGCTGGTTTCTTTGTACATAATAGTTTGAAAATCAGCATTCACTTTTAGTAGCATGGCTTTCAAAATCTCCTTTCTTTTGATTGTTCTGGTTATCTTTTATTTAAGAGCGTTTATCCCTGTGTTTGAATCTGTGTCTGCACTCAGAGTTCTTCCATGGATCAATTTTTCTGCTTGTCTTTTTATAATAGTCTTGATTATTGCACATTATAATATATGTCCTGAAATCATTTAGTGTATGTCCTGTAATATTTTTATTTTTCTGATTATTCTGTATCCATATATAAAGCCAGAGTTACAATAAACCTACAGATCAGTTTCAGATAGGAATAGATTTTAACAATTTTGAATCTTCTTTTACTCATTCTTTCTGTCTGCCTTTCTTTTTGTTTGTGTCTGTCTGTCATTCGTTTCTTTTAGTGGGACAGGATTTCTTCATGTAGCCTTGGCTATCCTAGAACTTGCGTTGTTGAACTCTCAGAGATCTGCCTGTCTCTGTAATTGCTTCCTGTCTGTATGCTACTACCACTTGACTCTTCTAATCTATGTGCACATCTTTTCATTTGTCTAGATCATTACTGTTAATTCCTATTTAAAGTGTTTTATAATTTCCACTGTAAAAGTGATTTGCATATCTGTTTATTTTTGGCTATTTCATTAATTTTAATGTATTCTGCGTTTTGCTTTCTCTCTCTATTTAGACCAGGCTAGCCTTGAATTCACAGTGATCTTCCTGCCTCTGCCTTCCAAATTATGGGATTAAAGGCCTGCACCAACATGCTTGGCAATTTTAATGTATTCTTTGTTTCTATAAGTTCTTGGCTAGTACAGTCATGAGTGCAGACATTATTAGCTTGATTCCAGACTGTCTTAGTGAACAATGTCATAAGCTTTTTAGGTTTTTTTTTTTTTTTTTTTTTTTGGTTTTTCAAGACAGGGTTTCTCCCTGTATAGCTCTGGCTGTCCTGGAACTCACTCTGTAGACCAGGCAAGCCTCAAACTCAGAAATCCGCCTGCCTCTGCCTCCCAAGTGCTGGGATTAAAGGCATCCCCACCACCACCCAGCTTGAACAAGTTTTTAAGAGGTCTTTTCCATAACCATAAGAGCTCTCCTGAGGGCCTCAGCATTTACTTCCTCAAGCATGTAGTCTTGCTGAGACATCAGCCACACCTCCACCTCAGCACTTCCTGCTGTCTCTGCGTATCATGGAGTCATCCACGTTAACTGGGAGGACTTTCCTTGAAGGAGAAATGTTAAGTTTGTATGTTATTATACAAGCAAGCCTCGTGCCCCCCAACCTCCCAGCCTCCCCAGCCCCCTCCACCTCTGGTGGAGGCCCACACCTCCTGGTCTTGTCCCAAGGACAGGAACTATGTCATTCTGTCCCTAACAAGGCCATGTCAGACTTGGCTAATAATCTATATGTAATGTGATATTGTTAGTATGCATATTTTATTCCTTTAGTTTTTCTAACTTCATAATCTATGCTGAAAATTTCCTTTTCAATTACTTTTTAAAATTTTGAGTGGCAAAGATAGAGATTTTTATAGATAGAAATGTGAAGATTGACTTTACTTTCAGGAAAGACAATGCTTAGTCTTTTGACTCTTTTATCTTTTTATTTTTTAGGGAACTCCTGGCACTTACTTGTCTTCTCATAATCAGGCTTATACTCAAGAAGCATCTAAGCCCTCCGTGGGGTCTATCTCTCTTGGATTGCCCCGGCAGCAGGAATCTACCAAATCAGGTTAGTGAGTGGCCATAGTTCTATCACGCCTGTTTGTAGCATCATGGTCAGCCATTCAGTGATTGGTCCTTTCATGTTTCTCTTTCTTTTGTCCGTAGCTCCTTTGACCTACATCAAGCAGGAAGAATTTTCTCCGAGAAGCCAAAACTCACAACCTGAGGGTTTATTGGTCAGAGCGCAGCATGAAGGTGTGGTCAGAGGTAAAACTGTATCCAGTTTGACAGTTGTGTTAAACCTTTGCCCATAGTCAACTTTCTAAAGTAACTCATTAAAAAATTTTTTTTTGTGGGCACATCCTAAGTTGTGGCAACATTGATAATTTTACTGGCCTCGGATATGCTTTCTGGTCAAGTTTGAACTTCAATTCTCAGTCCTCCTACTTCAGCCTCCAAAGTATACATGACTACAAACAGCTTAGTCATGAATATATTTTAATGACTTATTTCTTCAAGTTACTGACTTTTATGTTTTTGCTTCCATGTAAAGGTAACTTTTTTTTTTTTTAAAGATTTATTTATTTTTATTTATACAAGAACACTGTAGCTGTCTTCAGACACACACCAGAAGAGGGCGTCAGATCTCATTACAGATGGTTGTGAGCAACCATGTGGTTGCTGGGAATTGAATTCAGGACCTCTGGAAGAGCAGTCAGTGTTCTTAATCGCTGAGCCAATAACTTTAAAACTTTGAAATTTGCCGGGCGGTGGTGGCGCACGCCTTTAATCCCAGCACTTGGGAGGCAGAGACAGGTGGATTTCTGAGTTC
>NC_034603.1:30348683-30389299 GCF_900095145.1 Mus pahari | reverse complement strand
ATTTGATGGGCATATAGTAGTACTACCAAAACCAAAACCAAAAGTCACACCAAACTCTGAAATTATTTGTTAGCAGTAATTTTTAATAATATATGTATTCCCCAGCACTCAGGAGGCAGAGGCAGGCGGATTTCTGAGTTCGAGGCCAGCCTGGTCTACAGAGTGAGTTTCAGGACAGCCAGGGCTACACAGAGAAATCCTGTCTCGAAAAACAAAACAAAACAAAACAAAAATAATAATAAATGTATTCTGCTATTTCATGTATCTGTATAGTGCATTTTGATCATTTCCCAACATCAGCCCTTTCTCCCTCAACATGCTCCTTCCCAATCTCATGTTCTCAGCTACTGCTCTCGGTTTTTTGATAGTGCAGTTATTGTTGCCTATATATGCATGCGTGTTTATGCATGCATCTACTGGATCTACTGGATCATAGGCAGTCTACACATATTTCTAGTTCCCTAAAGAGAAATTGCTATAAGCTACCAGTAGTTTTCTGCTAGTGGTAGGTCCTTGTAAGCACACTCCATCATCCATGTTAAAATTTTGCCTGGCAGCTGGGCAGTGGTGTTGCACACCTTTAATCCCAGCACTTGGGAGGCAGGGGAAGCAGAGGCAGGCAGATTTCTGAGTTTGAGGCCAGCCTGCTCTACAGAGTTCCAGGAGAGCCAGGGCTACACAGAGAAACCCTGTCTCAAAAAACAACCTCCTACCTCCCCCCACCCCCCCCACCCCCCCAAAACAAAAAAGAAGAAAAGAGATTTTTGACTGGTTTGACATTTTTCAGGTCTTACGTTGAGTTCATACATGCAATAGCATTTCAGGGCACTCCTGTCTGTACTCTGGCTCTTAGATAAAGGTGTGCCATTTAGGGCTTCACATTCACAGTTACTCATTGCACAAAAAGTTTTTCTGACTAAGGTTTTGAACAGCATAGATCTATGGATGTAATCCTTCATCAATCAGTTTGAACAATCTTTTTAAAAATTATTATATTATTTGAGACATACATTTCATTAGGATACTTTTTGTTATTCCTGCCCCCATTCTGCTGTGTGAGAACTGGTTTGTGGAGTAGGGGCTGCTAGGAAGGAGGCAATGATTTAGTGATGGCTTTGTTTTTATTCAGGCACTGCAGGGGCTGTCCAAGAAGGAAGTATAACTCGGGGAACTCCAGCCAGCAAAATCTCAGTGGAGACCATTTCATCATTGCGGGGCTCTATTACCCAGGTCAGTGCATTTCCATCTCCCACACGCTCAACAGGAACCCGGGAAGCTGGATTTCTCAGGAGCTTTAGTTATAGCAGTGCTCTTGTTATAGCAGCATCGATCACTGTTCTATTATGAATCCTGCTCTCAATAATAAACCTCAGATCTCCAGGTCTTTGCCTTTCCTGCTGCATTTTAACTCCAAGCCATGTTATCTATACTGTAGTTATTCAAGGTGTTACTACTCACCTGGAAATTGGCAAAAGAAACTTGCAGAAGATATTATAATCCTTACAGACTTCCTGTAAATGCTTTGTCATGTGCTTAGATTAAATAGAAATTGAGAAGGAAACAATTAAATGCTTCTTTGTGAAAAGGTGTATTGTGATCTCAATGTGTAAGCTGCTGTGTTCAAATTCATTGAGTACATCAGAGATAAATATATTTGAAGCTAAACAGAATCCTAATTTTGATTAATTTCTTTTTCTAGCTAGTTACTAATTTTAACTTGAAATGTTAAACACCTCCTTTTTAAAAATTTACATACATGGGAAAAGTAGTAAAGTTCATATATTCTGCTTTTAAAACACTGATACAAGGTTTTTTGTTTTTTGTTTTTTTGTTTTTGTTTTTGTTTTTGTTTTTTTGAGACAGGGTTTCTCTGTATAGCCTTGGCTGTCCTGGAACTCACTTTGTAGACCAGGCTAGCCTCGAACTCAGGAATCCGCCTGTCTCTGCCTCCCAAGTACTGGGACTAAAGGTGTGCGCCACCACCGCCTTGCTACAAGTTTTTGTATATTGTTACTAGCCTATTCTTCTGTCATATCCTTGTTACCTAAGGTGTTGTTATTAGTGGTGTGGGCCCCAAGACCATTAGCATCAGTATCTCTTGAGAAGTTGCTAGTCATAAATGCTTAAGCCTTGTGCTGGACTTGCTGTATATGAACCCTCAGGGATGAGTTCCCGCTGCCCACATTTTCCTGAGCCTTTGGTTGATTCTGCTCAGGACATTGTGATTTAGAATCACCCTGTTAAGACAGTTCCCAGTTACATAGTTGTTATGGTTTATGTTGATTTAGAATATTACATAGGAACTCCCTGTCTTTCATTACATATTTGGTCAAAGTAAGTTAACACTTAAATAAATGTACACAGAAAAAATAAGTGGACCTATATGTTACATTTATCTTCACATCTTTCTTACTGTTCCAGCAACCAACGTTTTGTTCATTAGGTAAATAGTTTTAACTGGGTCAAATGACGCTCTGTTGTATCTATTTTAAAATTTGCTCATTGGGACAGAGTGCATGTTGAGGATTTCCTGATATTTCTACTGAACTTCGTTCATGACAGGGTATGTTAGACACATTGCTCCTGTCTGTCACTCACCCACTTTAAACATCTGTTTCAGAGCGTATGCCTCATGTTCAAAGCAGTAGAGACCCTGCACAGAGGAGTGGGGTAGACCTGGTCTTCATTTTTTTTTTTTTTTTACAGCCCAATCTACCCACTTATACAGTGTTCTATACAATAGACAGGAAACAGTATCCCTAAAAAGAAGGGCATAAAGACCTCCTGTCAGTCTAGTAGAGGAATAATGATGGTACGACTCAGGTAATGTTTCCTGACTGAATGTCTCACTCAACAAGGCATCTGAGCTTTTCCTCTCCTCTTCTTGATGACCAAAGCCCAAGCACCAGCCATGCAGGCAGCTAGATAATCAACATTTGTTTTCCTCTCATTACAATGTGAAAGTTATAATAGTACATCACATTTAAAACTTAATCTAGTATTATTTTTATTAAAAATTATTACATTTACCTGTAGACTTAAAGCATATTTCTTTACTGAAAACTAAACTCAATAGGGATTTTCTAATAGGTGGGGGTTGGGGAACAAAGCTATTTTACCTCATCTGCTATAATCATCTTAAGTTCTCTGTGATAGTGGAGTTGAAGGATCGAGGTATGGGATTTCTTTGTTTATAGCAGTGAAATTTTTTGTTTCCTCTTGTGTACTTTGTTTTATTTGAAGAATGACCTGACTCTCAGGTTCTATTTTCTACATGTCTGTGCTGCTTCTAAGCATAAGTGACTCTTGGGTGCTTGTGTTTGTTTTGATGACAGGGGACCCCAGCTCTGCCCCAGGCTGGCATACCAACAGAGGCTTTGGTGAAGGGACCTGTCTCCAGGATGCCTATTGAAGAAAGCAGTCCTGAGAAGGTCAGAGAGGAAGCTGCATCCAAAGGCCATGTTATCTATGAAGGCAAAAGTGGACATATCTTATCATATGATAGTAAGTAATGTTTATTCAGTAATGCCAATCTTAGGTCGTGGGACTGAAAACAGGCTCTGATTTTACCTCCTTACTATAGGTAAGTCAGTTTATTTTTTGCAGACCTGTTTTCTCCTTGTGAAAGGGGATATTTTGTAAAAAAAAATCAATTAAGACAGTAAGATATTTTTGTAAAAAAAATCAATTAAGAGTTGTAAGAGTGTGCAGAGCACAGGGGAAGTGTATTGTAATTAACAGCTGACTAGTCATTCCTTAACCTAGAAAAAGAATCTTCATTTAACTTAAATGGAATAGTTTTTATTTTATTTTTTCTTTTTCTTTTATTTATTTTTTTATAGCTTTCATTTTAATATGGGTCATATTTTTTTAAGGTTAAGAACTAAGGAACAGATGATCTGATAATCAAGATGAGAATGTTAGAATAAACTTCCCTTAATAAAAATATATCTGTGTCTGTTTTTCCATCTACCATATCTAGCCATCTGTCTTTTCCTTTGAGTATATTTTCTAATAATGACTAATGTATGCTGTAATCATCAGGCACAGGGTTGAGTTTGAGTTTTCTGACTACAACCGTGAAATAGTCATTAGCAATATTTTCTCTTTGTCTTTAATACAAAGAGATGAACAGAATACCTGATCTTGTGTAATCTACACTAATCTTATTTCTTACTTTAACACATCTAGCGTAGATGAACATTGTACTTTGGGAAGAGGGAAAGAAGCTAGAAATCTAGGTATCTTTCTTTTCCTCTTCATCCTCAGCATATTACAAAATCATTTAGATTGTTTCCTAAAGCCTCTGCAATCGATCCCTTATTCTGCCTGCAACTTATCTTTGGTCTCGACACCTTAAGGTGTGCTTCCTGCTTTACATTTTGTGCCCTTAAAGGATAAGTACAAGACTGTCCCATGGCAACAACAGACTGACCCATGGCAATAACAGCTCGGTCCACGGTCTCCTTTTGCTTACCCCTACAGGTTTTTTTGATTGCTACTTTTCCTCTTAGCCCTAAACTTTGCTGCCTAACTCCATTCTTCATATTGGCTTTGTACTGAGCTGATGTTCCTTTTAAGGTAGCATGCTCTGTCATTCTTGAGGTATCTGAGCCTGTTCCTTCTGCCTGTGCCATTGTTTCCTGCTTTTATATTGGACAGAAGCATCTCTTACTTGTCCTTCAGTTCTCAGCTTGCCTTTTCTGGATGGTCTTGGACATGTCAAGTTTCTGTCTCATCATTCTTGCAGCATACTCTAAATTTTCTTCCATAATATGCATTACATTGGACAATAAGACCTATATATTAGTTTTGTTAGTATTTTTTATTGGGGTGTGTGTGTGTGTGTGTGTGTGTGTGAGCTACGTTTTTTTGCTTAATTCATGTGTGTTCCTGTGGAAGCCAGAAAAGGCCATCAGATGCTTTGGAACTGGAGTAGTTGTGAGGCCCATTATATGATGTGGGTGCTGGGTACTAAACTCAGATCCTGTGGAAGAACACTGAGTACTCTTAATTTCCAACCCATATTTGCAGCCTGAACATATTTTTTTATAACAACCACTGTTAGGTAAGTTTCATGAGAAGGGACTTAGTTTGTTAACCTTGAAACCTAGCCTTTGCTTGGCACACAGGAGACATTCAGTTAATACTGCAGTAAACCAAAGTGTTTTCATGGGTGCTGTCTACACAAATGTATGTTAGAACAAGTCTTTGTTTGTTTTGTTTTGTTTTGTTTGGGACAGAGTCATACTCTACAGCCCTGTCTGACCTATGTAGACCAGGCTAGCCTCAAACTCACAATGATCCATCTGTCTCTGCCTGCTGAGGGCTGGGATCACATGGTTTTTATAAGACTAATCTAATACTAAGGTCTTAGTTTACTGCACATTATAAATAGGCCTTAGGCTCTGAATAATTCTTGTTTCTATATTCTACAGATATTAAGAATGCCCGAGAAGGGACTCGGAGTCCAAGAACAGCTCATGAAATGAGTTTAAAAAGAAGCTATGAGGCAGTGGAAGGAAGTATAAAGCAAGGCATGTCGATGAGGGAGTCTCCCGTGTCAGCACCTTTAGAGGGTAAAATTGCCTCAGTGTTCCTCAGATGCATTTCACTCTGTGTAGTAGTTCTGTTATATTGGGCTTAATCACTAGCATTTCTACCTGAAATTTATTAATATAATTTTAAATTTACATCATATCACTGTATGGCTCACTGGTACTTCAGAGTAGAAGGAAGTAAAAACTGAATATAATGGCCATAGTGGAGGTGACTGTTAGTTTAGATGCTTTAGCTATTGTAGAATTACCTCCTGGTTCAATGAATCTAAGAATCTAAGCCCTGTGGCGGGGGATACAAAACTCATTTTCAGAATTTAATTTAATACCTGAGTATGAGGTCACATGATACATGGTGACTAGAGCAGGGATATAGGTTTTATTTTCTCTTAAGTTGAACTTTTCCTAGAGTATTTCTTTGTGCTTGTCTCTTCAACTAGAAACTAAAGGGTTATATTTATTCATCAGTGTAAGCCAGTGTAGGCCAGTGTCTGACGTGATGCTGGTTGTGTTATGAATTCATGGATCACCATGGTTTGGTTTACTTTCAAGTCTTAGCCTGCCTCAGATAATTTCATCTAGGTAAAATATTCAAGACCAAGTAAGGCTTGTGTGATTTTTCTCAGAATTATATTTTCTCTATTTAAAAAACGAAACAAAATAAGACCTAATCTACGGCTGGAGAGATGTCTCAGTGGCTAGGGCACTTGCTGCTCTTGCTGAGGGCCCTACCCAGTGGCTGCAGTGGACTGTAACTCCAGTTCCTGGAGATCTGATACGTTTCCTGGCTTCCACAGGGACTTGTACACATGTGGTGCAGATACATAAATGGAGGCAAAAGACTGGCAAACACATAAAGTAAAATTAAAACATCCTTTAAAAATCACCTGCATTATCTTTAGGTTAAAAGTATATGATTACTTCTAAGCTTTAGTTAGTATTTGTTGTTAATATGAAATGTGTGTCTGTTCCTTTGTCCATGCTGTTACCAAAACCAGAGGTCACTGCAGCCTGTTTTTCATTCTCAGTGAAAAAGTTAGGTGTTTCGTCCAGACTGGCTATCCATCGAGACCTTGGGATCTGTGCCCCTCCAGCCTTGGGTTTCCAGATGCATTCCATGCACATGCTAAAGTTATAATGATTCTGCAGTAGGCAATTTACCCATGGCGACTCCTGAAGACAGTATTTTAAAACTCCTTATTTAAGTCTTATGTTCTATTTTCTCTTCACTATGTCCATATTTTTCTCATTTTCTTGTTCCCCAGGTATATTTCATATTTGAGCAGTGATCTATTAACTAAGATACATTCAGAGTTTAGATTCCCAGGAGTAGTAGACTGGGGTCATGAATGTTTTTTCTATTTCTGATTGAGAAATTTTAACAGGGATTTCTGTAATGTCTATACTAGTTCACATGCCTACCATCAATGAATAAGTGCTCTTTTTCATCATTCATTCCAGCATTCCTAGAATGAGACAGAATTTCAAAATAGCTTTAGTTTGCATTTCCTTGGTGGCTAAAGTATGTTGTATACTTAAAATATTTATTGACTGTTTATATTTTCTCCTTTGAGACTTCTCTGTAACCTCTCAGCCTATTTGATGATTGAGTAGAGTTTTTAGTTCATTTTATAGTCTAGTTGATACTCTTCTTGGATTTATAGTCAGCAAAGGATTTCTCCCATTCTGTGGCCTACTGCTTTACTTGTAATGGTTACCAGTGTCTTCTGTGGTATCAATTTTAATTTTATGAGGTCCTATTTGTCAGTATTTGCTTTATTTCCTTAGTAACCCAGGTTCTATTCAGAAAGTCCTTGCCTGTGCCTGTATCTTGAAATATTTTCTCACCTTTTCCCTCTAGCATTTTCAGAGGCCCAGGTCTTATATTTTGGTCTTTGATCCATTTGGAGTGTCGATGTTTGTGCCTGGTTAGAGGTTTGTTCTTACGACTCTCCAGCTTCCTGTCACCATTTGTTTGAGAGCCTGTCTTTCTCTGGTGACAAAAATAGTCAGGAGACTACAGCTGTATGGTCTTCGGTTTCATCAATCCACATGTCTGGTGTTTGAGCCAGTGCCATCCTGTTTGGGCATTCCCAAAGGGCTTTATAGACAATTATAGAGATATTTCCTCACCCTTTATACTGATGCTCTTCACACAATAAATAGCAAAGAAATGGAATCAGCCTACTTGTCCATTGGTAGATGAATATGGTCCAGATCACAGTGGAATTTTATTTGGCCATAAAGAAAACTGAAATTAGGCAATTTTTAGAAAGATGTATGGAACTTCAAAATATTAAGTGAAGTAACCAGGGCTCAAAAAAACAGTGCGCATTTTCTATCACATGAGTTTTCTAAAAATTGTTTGTATATTTATTGATGTAGGAGTGAAGGAAATGGATTCTAGCACACAAGGGACCTTAAGGGGAAATTATTCTAAGCAAAAAAATATTATATAATTTTTTATATATTAGTATATATTATATAATTATTATATAATTAAATCTATGCTGTATTTCAAATCTAAAATGTAATGAGAAGCTCAATTAACAATGATACTTATAAAATTTATTTTAAAGTTTTCTTTATGCTGTTCAAATTCATGTCTAGTTTTAGTTCCTCCCCTGACTGGCACTGTTCCTCTATGCAGGCTTTCTGGTTACTGTTAATTTAAAGGAGGTGGGGGTGGGGCACTTGGGAGGGTTTCACTTTCTAAAGTAGGTAAAGGGAAAGAAAGATGGTGGGATAAAAGAAAAAAAAAAAAACAAACAAACCAGAGGGTCTCATTTTTTGGTCCTGGCTTGTCTTGAACTCAATGTGTGGTCTACAGTGGTCTTAAGCTCAGACATTAGACCACCCACCTGTGCCTCCTAAATCCTGGGATTAAAGGTGTACACACCATGCCCAGCCACAGTTTACTTTTATTTTGATGACTTTTAACTTTTAATAGTTCTCATTATGTAAATGTAAAGTGTTACAGGGTCTCTGTCTTGAACATCAGTATCTAGAGCAGGCTGGCCACAAACTCAGAGATCCTCTTGTATCTGTTTCCCCAGTATTGAGATTAAAGGTGTGTGCTACCATGCTCAGCCTAAATATTCTAATTTTTTTTAAAGAGAGCTATTTTAGCTTTAGTGTTGATCATATTTTCGGGCGTAGGTAGGATGTCGTCTGGTATTGGCAAGCTTCCGATTCCTTTAGTTCTGATCCTGACTCTTACGTCTGTGTACCAGTGTTATAGGCATATATATTAACAAGTCCAGCTAAGATTGCTTCCGTTTTAAACTAAAATGTAATAACTTTCCTGGTCATTTTGTATTTGGGAAAATGTTTTGGGAAAGTAGTTATGGCAGCCGCTGAGAACACTGACTGCTCTTATAGAGGACCCGGGTTCATTTCACAGTGTGCGTGCGTGCGCACACAACACACACATGCTTATCATCCAGTATGCACAAGGGGCTCAGAAACATAAAAATTATAGGTAAATAAATCTTTAATATATTTTAAAATGAATTATATAACTACACAGTAGGCATTTCTGATTTATTCCTTTGTTTACATTTATACAGAGAGAGAGTGTGTGAGTGTGTGTTTGTGTACATGCTGTGCAAATTTTGAGGTGAGAAGATAACTTGCAGGAATTAGCTTTCTCTTTCCACCCTATGAGGCCTGGGGATTGAGCCCAGGTTGTCTGAATTGGCAGCAAGTATCCTTATATATACACCAAGCCATCTCACTAGTCCTTTGGATAGTGTCTGAGTTGTGTACGATTTTGAAATTCCACCCCTTCATAGAGCTTTTTATCAAAATTATATTCTCTATAGACAACATTCAGTATTACAAATTAACAATACATTGTTTAATAACTGGATTTCTTTACTGTTTTGAAAGGTCTGATATGCCGAGCATTACCCAGGGGGAGCCCTCATTCTGACCTCAAAGAGAGGACTGTGCTGTCTGGTTCCATAATGCAGGGTATATTGTGTTTTGCCTTTTTATTATAAATTGATTCACTGGCAAGGAAGTTTAATATTAATTTTATGGAGTATTAAACTTACTTTTTAAGGTATTTTACCCTTTGAAGTATTAAATCTTAAGCCTTAACTTTTCTCTTAGCTACATCATTTATCTGAAGGTTCTACTTGCCCAATCTTTTATTATCAAGGTATCTTTATAAAACCCATTCAGAACCTATTAATTTTGAGTAACCCTTATAACATAATGTCTCATGAATGCCTACCTGAGGGTCTATTGTAGAAATTCAATGGCAGGACTTTGCAACCATTAGCATTATTTTAACAATTGTGTTTCCTGACCTCTTCATAAAGGCACACCAAGAGCAACAGCTGAAAGCTTTGAAGATGGCCTTAAATACCCAAAACAGATAAAAAGGGAAAGCCCTCCCATCCGAGCATTTGAAGGTGCCATTACCAAAGGAAAACCATATGATGGTATCACCACCATCAAAGAAATGGGACGTTCCATTCATGAAATTCCACGGCAAGATATTCTAACTCAGGAAAGCCGAAAAACTCCAGAAGTAATCCAGACCACGAGGCCAATAATTGAGGGTTCCATTTCCCAGGTAAATAGATCATGGCTCTCTTTCTGTCAGCAATTCCACTTCAGAATGACATTTATGAAACAGTTTTAAAAATACGACCTATTAGTTCTAAGTAATTTATTATTTTTTTAAAGATTTATTTATTTATTATATGTAAGTGCACTGTAGCTGTCTTCAGACACTCCAGAAGAGGGAGTCAAGATCTTGTTATGGATGGTTGTGAGCCAGCCACCATGTGGTTGCTGGGATTTGAACTCCGGACCTTTGGAAGAGCAGTCGGGTGCTCTTACCCACTGAGCCATCTCACCAGCCCTAGTTCTAAGTAATTCTTATATCAGACTTCTTGGTAGAAAATCTTTCACATACATATCATTGGTTTTTCTGGTACACACAGTTTGAGGTGATTAATTTGGGAGAGTGTGTATTGAAGGGTTCATGGGCTCAGATTGATGTCACCACAGCAAAGTATAATCGCCATGAGGCAGACATACACCTTAGAAGGAGCAGTAAGTATCTAGATGACTTTGCTACCTGTATTGTTTGTCTCGTTCCTCTTAGGGCACACCAATAAAATTTGACAACAACTCAGGTCAATCAGCTATCAAACACAATGTGAAGTCCTTAATCACAGGGCCTAGCAAACTACCCCGTGGAATGCTGGAAATTGTACCAGAGAACATAAAAGTAGTAGACCGGGGAAAATATGAGGATGTGAAAGCAGGCGAGCCAGTGCGAGCCCGGCACACGTCAGTGGTGAGCTCTGGCCCCTCCGTTCTCAGGTCTACACTTCATGAAGCTCCCAAAGCACAGCTGAGCCCAGGACTCTATGATGACAGCAGTGCTCGCAGGACCCCTGTGAGTTACCAGAACACCATATCCAGAGGCTCCCCGATGAACAGAACTTCTGATGGTATGGCTTTTCTTACCTATTCTGATTACTTTTGTAACTTTTTTTTTTTAACCTCCAACAAATACAAAAGACGAAATCATTAGCTCTAGATGTCTCAAGATGCACAGGTTGTATCGGGCTAGGGAAGCAACCCAGTCAGTGAAGGACAATCTCCAGAAGCCATGTGTCTAAGTTGGTGCGGGCTGAGCATGATGACGTCTGTCTGTAATCCCAGCACTGGGGAGATAGAAGTGTGTGAGTTCTATGGGGCTCGGTATGTATATTTTGAGATCTTACCAGTTAGACCAACGTTTTCAACCATGGGCTGTGACTCCACCGTGGAATACAAATCAGTCACCCTGAATATCAGATGTTTACAGTATAATTCACAATAGTAGCAAAATTACAACTATGAAGTAGTCACCACAGTGTGAGGAACTGTATTAAAGGGTAATAATAGCATTAGGAAGGGTGAGAAGCACTGTGTTGTTAGGCCTTAGGCTGTATGGTGAAGAGTGAAGAATGTTTTAGGAGGAGTGCACCGCAAGCAGAGGAAGGGGAGCCTAGTAGAGTTGCCCACAGCAGGAAAAGAACTTGGCATCGGGCAGCATAGGCCAGTAATACTTTATATTTTCTACAGAAATTTTCGTTTATGGCCATGTTTATACCAGCAGAATTTCAGTTAATAGCTTTATAGTAATTGATAATGGTGATCCACACCTATAATTCTCACATTTGGGAGGCAGGGCAGATACAGAAGCAAGTTTATGACTACCAAGTTAGAGACTGGATAAACAAACAGAGCAGAAGCATTTAATGATACTTGTATATCATGTATATATTTAATATCACTGAATTATTCCCTTCAAAATGTACAAGGTATATGGGGTTTAATAACCAGTAGTGCAGAAGTACAAAAGTAAAGTAATTACGTAGGGCTGAAGAGATGGTTCTGCAGTTAAATAAATAAGGCTGTAGAAATGATAGGTCAGTAGTTAAGTGCTCTTCCAGAGGTATGCTCTTACAGAGGTCCTGAGTTCAATTCCCAGCAACCACATGGTGGCTCACAGTCATCTGTAATAGGATCTGATGCCCTCTTTTGGTGTGTCTGAAGACAGCGACATTGTAGTCACATACATTAAATAAATCTTTTAAAAAAAGAGAGTGAAAAAGAACACCAGCGTCTTCCAGAGGACCTAACTTCAGTTCCCATACCCACTTGGCAGCTAACAGCTACCTGTAACTCCAGTCCTGGGGGATCTGATACTCTTGTGACGATTGAGGGCACTGCACACATGTGGTGTACAGACATCCTACAAAGCAAATGCCCATACACATATTTTTTTTTAAGAGAAATTAAGTGACATGGTAAATGTTTTATATATAAAAAGACATTCCCACAGGGAGGCTGCTGCAGAGTGTATGGTATGATGGTGTGCCAGAGCCAGTCGGGTCACTGGAGAATGAGAGGTGCAAGTGGGTGTCTAGGAGGTAGAGTCACTGAAGGGCTGACTTAACGGCAAGAATTAGGGGAATTTACAGTCCACAGGTAGCACAGAGTTTAGAAAACACAAGGAGAGAAGACTATGAGATTTACTATAGGTGGGGCCAAAATATATGTTATTTTGTTTTAGGATTTTGATGTTAGTACCATTTAGGAAACATGGTCACAGGCTGGAGAGATGGCTCAGTGATTAAGAGCACTGACTGCTCTTCCAGAGATCCTGAGTGCAATTCCTAACAATCACATGGTGGCTCACAGCCATCTGTAATGAGATCCAATGCTCAATACCCTCATACATATACATTAAACAAACAAACAAACCAATAAATAAACATGAAAATATGAACACATTTAGTGAGATTTAGAGAAGATTAGTGAACAGTATAACCTTTCATGATTTTATTTTTATTTTGGTTTTTCTTTTTTTTTTTTCTTTTTTTGGTTTTTTCGAGACAGGGTTTCTCTGTATAGCCTTGGCTGTCCTGGAACTCACTCTGTAGACCAGGCTGGCCTTGAACTCAGAAATCCACCTGCCTCTGCCTCCCAAGTGCTGGGATTAAAGGCGTGCGCCACCACGCCCGGCTTATTTTGGTTTTTCAGCACAGGGTTTTTTTTTTTGTTTGTTTGTTTTGTTTTGTTTTGTTTTTTAATATTTATTTATTTATTTATTATGTGTAAGTACACTGTAGCTGTCTTCAGACACTCCAGAAGAGGGCATCAGATTTTGTTACAGATGGTTGTGAGCCCCCATGTGGTTGCTGGGATTTGAACTCAGGACCTTTGGAAGAGCAGTCAGTGCTCTTAACCACTGAACCATCTCACCAGCCCCCAACACAGGGTTTTGTTGTGTTGTGTGGCCCTGGATGTCCTGGACCAGACTGCCCTCAAACTCACAGAGACCACCTGCCTCTGCCTCCTGAGTGCTGGGATTAAAGTCGTGTGCTATCACTCCTGGCTACCTTTTATGCTCTTAACATGATGTGGTTTAAGAATTGCTGCTGTGTTCCAAAACTTCCCAGTGGTCTCTGTGTTTCAAGACTCCTACTTGTTCTCATACTCCGATATATTACAAGATTAGATTTTCAATGCTGGGGCATATTTTGAAGTTTTCTCAAGGATTTGTGGCATTGGTGCTTTGTTATTGCTGTTACAGTTTCTTCCAGCAAGTCTACCAGCCATGAAAGGAAATCAACTCTGACCCCAACCCAAAGAGAAAGTATACCAGCCAAGTCTCCAGTGCCCGGCGTGGATCCTGTCGTGAGTCACAGCCCATTTGATCCCCATCATAGGAGTAGCGCCGCAGGAGAGGTTTATCGGAGCCACCTACCCACGCACTTGGATCCAGCCATGCCCTTTCACAGGGCTTTGGATCCTGGTAAGCCCATTATTTAATGACAATTTATAGCAAAGAAATACTATATTTATATGACTATTAAAGCTATTATAGTTCTGTGTATAGACTATTGTGCAAGTCAGTGCAGTTTTGTGAATAGCCCACCCTATGTTACTTTGGAGTAACAAAGCTTATTAACAAAGCTTAAAGAACTAAAATCAATAAGGGTCTGAAAAGCTTTATTTATTGCACTTGGTAAGTCTAATTGAAAAAGTAGGTTAATGTGATGAATTAAGTACGCTAATTACAACATAGTGTCATGCTCTTTTTCAGGGACTAATAAAACAATAGCTCCTTGATGAAATCCTGTTCCTGTAGGCAATTTTATTTTTAGAATATGACCCCTAGCCATTTGTTTGTTTCGTCCATAGGTTCTTCTCAGTACTAAGAGAATCGAGTAGCTGTGAGAAATAGTGTATAGCTCTTAAAACCTCACGGAATTTCATCTAGCCCTTTATAGAAAAGGTTTTCCATCTTTTTTTTACAAATGCATGCATTACTGAATGGTTATATTCAATCATTTTTACCTCTAGAGAAATAAACTTTCTATGTTATAGTTTCCACATTGATTCACCCTGTTGTCAAAAAAGGACTTTAATTTTCAATCACAACTCTCATATAATTCAGGTGAAAAAATAATAAAGTTTTATGGTAATGACTGAAACAAAACTACGTTAGGAACATTCAGATGTCCTTCCCCTTTCCACTACATCTCTGGCATTGAAATAATTGGATTTACAATGGTAGCACATACCTTTAATCCCAGCACATGGGAGGAAGAGGCAGGCAGAGGCAGGTGGAAATCTACAGAGTGAGTTCCAGGACAGTGCTATTGCTCAGAGAAACCATGGCTTGGGGGGGGGGGNGGGGGGGATGAACTTGTACTACTCATGTGTCAAGGTTTAAAAGGAACCCCTGTGCTCTCTGCGTTTAGTGAGAGTGGCTCTGCTTAGCAGGTGTGCTGCTGCCTCACGCTGTCCAGGGTAAGGCTTAGCACGTTAACCTCACGCGCTCTGCATTGTTTTCTTTCTTTCTTTCACTCAGCAGCTGCTGCTTACCTGTTACAGAGACAGCTTTCACCAACTCCAGGATACCCAAGTCAGTACCAGCTCTATGCAATGGAGAACACAAGACAGACAATCCTCAATGATTACATTACCTCACAGCAGATGCAAGTGAATCTGCGCCCTGATGTCACCAGGGGACTGTCCCCAAGAGAACAGCCACTGGGTCTCCCTTATCCAGCTACAAGAGGTGTGTAGAATTTTTTCATATTTGCCAGTAATTAGTAAGTACTTGTTAAATGAATGATGAAAAGACATAGCCGGGCGTGGTGGCACACCTCTTTAATCCCAGCACTTGGGAGGCAGAGGCAGGCGGATTATTGAGTTCGAGGCCAGCCTGATCTACAAAGTGAGTTCCAGGACAGCCAGGGCTATACAGAAAAACCCTGTCTCAAAAAACAAAACAAAACAAAACAAAGGGCAGTGGTGGTGCACGCCTTTAATCCCAGCACTCTGGAGGCAGAGGCAGGTGGATTTCTGAGTTCGAGGCTAGCCTGGTCTACAGAGAGAGTTCCAGGACAGCCAGGGCTACACAGAGAAACCCTGTCTCGAAAAACCAAAAAAAAAGAAAAAAAAGACATAAAAGAAGTTTATGCCTGCCTCTGTAGACTTTTGCCCTTGAACGCAAATAAAATAATATACTGAGATGAGATCTTATAGTGAACATCAAAATAAGCCATATAAGTGTGAAAGTGTTTGAAGTCCATGTTTTCTTTACTATGCCCATACTTGAGGTTACTTATTTAGAGCTCAGTGTTTTCATATCTTGTTTAGGTTTAGAAAGTGTCTTAAGAAGTAATAATAGGGCTGGAGAGATGATTCAGCCGTTAAGAGCACTGACTGCTCTTCAAATCCCAGCAACCACATGGTGGCTCACAACCATCTGTAATGGGATCTGACACCCTCTTCTGGTGCATCTGAAGATAGCTACAGTATACTTAGATATAATAATAAATAATTTTTAAAAAGATAATTTTTCAAACTTTATATTGAATGCAAATTATCAGTGTGTTATAAAGCGACAAAATGGAAAACCATGCATACTTCTGGAGTCAGCTGTCAGTTTATAGTAATGGCTAACATAAATAAACTGTATTTGTCTTTGGATAGGAATCATTGACCTGACCAATATGCCTCCAACAATTTTAGTGCCTCACGCAGGGGGAACGAGCACCCCTCCCATGGACAGAATCACATATATTCCTGGCACTCAGATTACTTTCCCTCCCAGGCCATATAACGCTGCTTCTTTGTCTCCAGGTAAGATTCTCCATGATAACATACCTGGTTTGTTCTCGAAGAAAAGGGAACGAATGTTCCAGAAAATAAGTCAATGGTTTTTCTAGGGAGAGCATATACATATAAAATAATGCCGCCTGTTTCTCAGACAAAATTGCTTAAAATTTATACATCTGATGTAGCCTGCAGAAGAGTTCTGGGCATCTTTCTCCCATTCTGCTTTTCATTTAAATTATATTCCTATAACTAGATTCTCCATAAATACCCTAAATGCTTATGCTGTGCCCCTGTGCTACCCAAGACTTGTTAGATAAACTTGATGCATCTCTACTCGGTGCTTCTTGAAGCTTTTTAGTCATTTACACATGTATCATAATAGGCTGACAGTTTTGTCTTTAAGTTGCAGACTCATGTTTTACAGGACACCCAACACACCTTGCAGCAGCTGCAAGTGCTGAGAGGGAACGAGAGCGGGAAAGGGAGAAGGAGCGTGAGCGCGAACGTGAGCGCGAAAGGATCACTGCTGCTCCCGCTGACCTCTACCTTCGACCAGGTGAGAGCCTTTGACCCTTAGAGAACAGGTGCCGTATCGTGTGCTCGTAATCGCAGAGTTGGGGAGGCTTAGACAGTGGGCTTCCTGAAGCTAGCTCACTGCTCAGCCTGCCTACCCTAATCTCCAGTTCTCAAGCCAGTCTCAAATGTCGTTTTCACTGTGATTCATGGGATGTTGTACCCACTTTGATTGGGAGATCATAATTTAGAATTGGCAGCAGTCTTCAGGATGCGAGCCTGAAATGGGCAGCACTTCCTTGTTGGTTCTTTTCTTTTCTTTTTGGAATTAAGATGGAAACTCGTAACAAGACTGGAAATGACAGTAAATGACAACTGAAATTTTGTTTTATTTTTGTTGGGTTTTATTGTATGTTTATTGAGAAACTTAAGAGTCCATTTCTAGAAAGTATAGTATCAAGTTTCTTCTTCTCATGTTCTGCTTAGTAATACTAGGAATTAAAAATTCTGTAAATTTTGCTGCTCTTATTTCTGTAGCTGCTTCTTTTAGATTATCAGTCTGACTTTTTCTTTTACCCCCATTCAGGTTCAGAACAGCCAGGCCGCCCTGGCAGCCATGGATACGTTCGCTCCCCTTCCCCTTCAGTAAGAACTCAGGAGACCGTGCTGCAACAGAGACCCAGTGTTTTCCAGGGAACCAATGGAACCAGTGTAATCACACCTTTGGATCCAACTGCTCAGCTACGAATCATGTCAGTCTCTTGTACTCATAAACATTTTGACCAAAATAAGTTCATCTCTTGCATGTGGTTTTAATCTTACATTTATGGATGACTATGCGGATGTGAGGACAACCTCTGCGAGTCTCTTCTGTCTCTCTCTCTCCATGTGGGTGGGTCCTAAAATTAGAACTAAGATTTTGAGCCTTGGTAGCAACCTGCTGAGCCATCTTGGTCTTTAAACCACTGACTATAGTGATCAAGATTATTAGCTAAGCTCTTTTTAAATGCAATTTTTTCTTTCATCTCTCTGGTATTCCCCCTCCCCTATACCTATACTCTTCCCCTAAGTACCACCTTTATTCTATTTTGTTTTCAGGCCACTGCCTTCTGGGGGCCCTTCCATAAGTCAAGGCCTGCCAGCCTCCCGTTACAACACTGCTGCGGATGCCCTGGCTGCTCTTGTGGATGCTGCAGCTTCTGCACCCCAGATGGATGTTTCCAAATCAAAAGAGAGTAAGCATGAAGCTGCCAGGTTAGAAGAAAATTTGAGAAGCAGGTCAGCAGCAGTTAGTGAACAGCAGCAGCTAGAGCAGAAAAACCTGGAGGTGGAGAAGAGATCTGTTCAGTGTGTGTGCACTTCTTCAGCCCTTCCAAGTGGCAAGCCCCAGCCTCATGCCTCAGTAGTGTATTCTGAGGCTGGGAAAGATAAAGGGCCTCCTCCAAAATCCAGATATGAGGAAGAGCTAAGGACCCGAGGGAAGACTACCATTACTGCAGCTAACTTCATAGACGTGATCATCACCCGGCAAATTGCCTCGGACAAGGATGCGAGGGAACGTGGCTCTCAAAGTTCAGACTCTTCTAGTAGCTGTATGTATCGCAATCTGAGTTTCACAATGTGGTAAAATCTGAGTAAAGAATTACTTTATGCTTTAGGTAAAGCCCGTCCTGGTATGAAACAATCCTAATGCCTGACAGCAACATGGTATTGTGGGTGCAAAAATGTATCTTCCAGTATCCTTATGATTTACATATCCCTATGGTCTAAGTATAATATATTATCTAGGGAAAACAAGGATTATAGCGAAAAGTGGCTTGATGGGGAGAGGAGCTTCTGAATGTAACAGGAGTATCTTCAAGGTCTGTGATGCCAGTGTGCGTTCTCTCATCTCCCAAGACCTCTTCTGTCCTTTTTCTAAGGTAGTTTAAAAACAAGCTTATAATTAGTGACTGGTATTCACTTGGCATCTTTCTTGAGAATTGGATTCTGGTCCAAGTTAGAATCAAAATACTACACAAAAGTGCAGCATTTTTAAAATTTCTTACGGGTAATGAGATCAGTCAGCTGGTAAAGGTTCTTAGCACCAAATCTGGTGATCTGAACCCCCACAGTGAAATGGGAGAAGTGACTGTGGCACCAGCTGATATCACATGTATGCAGTGATACAGGCGCTATACATAGAAGAAACTACATGAATTAATAAAATGTCATTTAAATTTTTCCTACATATGACCTAATTTCTATTCTACTGAAATTTTAGAAGAGAACAAGCAGTTGTGTTATACTGGGAGCACTTTAATCACATAGCCATGCCTTTGTTATCTCCATTAGGGAAATGCAGTAGCACTGGACAGCAGACAGGCCTTATCTGAGTGTCCACTTATGCAATTACTAGTTGTCAAATTTTTCTGAGAGAAGTAGGCAGCTTGGTAATGAACTGCAGAAGAATGAACACTGTCTTGAATATGTACTACATAGGTTTTCATCTTGCAAAAACCTGCTAGCTCAGGGGCAAGAGAGCAATGCAGGACATCTCGGCGGGGATTCATGGACTAAGGACTCTGGTCAGTGTCGATACCAAACTTTATTTTGGGAGTATTTTCAGCAGTCTGAAAACAGAAAGCCCAAATTCTTAGATTCCTGTGTTCTTACTTTTTTTTTTTTTTTTTTTTAAAGATTTATTTATTTATTATATGAAAGTACACTGTAGCTGTCTTCATTCATTCCAGAAGAGGGAGTCAGATCTTGTTAAGGATGGTTGTGAGCCACCATGTGGTTGCTGGGATTTGAACTCCAGACCTTTGGAAGAGCAGTCGGGTGCTCTTACCCGCTGAGCCATCTCACCAGCCCGTGTTCTTACTTTTGAGTGCAGTTATCTTTTGTATTATTAGGCATCATCCTGTGTGATACACAGCCTAGTGACAACTACTCAGTGTCATTTTCAATGTAACTTTTGAGAGCCTCCCTCATCCTTTACCTTGCACCCCAATCTTCTCCAGCTCAATGAATGTAGTTTGCAACTAGAGGGCATGCTGCCAGGATACTGGCAGTTCTTGTCATCTGAGATATTGGTTCATAAGCAGTGACTAACGGTGAATACAAACTTTTCAAGTCAGGGTTGCTCACAATATGGTAGTTTATTTTAGCTCCTAGGCATTGTTTTCCTGACAGGTGTGTAGAGATGCTCATTTAAATAGTAAGAGCAGCATGCAGTGGCCACGTAGTTCATCTTCTATGCCTGTGTTCAGCCAAGGTCACAGCCTTGACTCAGGATCTGGAACAGCGTGTACATGTCCACTAACTGAAGTTTCTTAAGGAAGTTGTACCTGACTTCCAAAATGTCAGCTCTGAAGCATGGCAAGTTTATAAAAGCTGCCCATGGCATCCATGTACAGAGACCAGCCATTTTCTTGAAAGTTGTCTGTATCTTAGAGGGATCTGCGTGGGCATCCCCCATTGGTTGATATCTTCCCTCTCTTTGAAGTTATTTTCTTCACATATTTCCCACCACTCCTGTTTACTTTCACAATGTAATACAATGCTTTGAGAAAATCATTATAGCATTTTTTGTTTTTTGTTTTTTGCCACATATCAGTTTTATTGAAATCAGGACTGTCCAACAAAAACATTGTTAGTCACGCATGATGTTAATTTTGTTTTTTACGAATTAAATTATGATATACATTAAAAGCCATGAGACATTTGTTTTGTAATAAGGTGGCAAATTAGTGATTAGTAACTTTTGAAAGATAAGCTATTAGGTCTGCCCTCCGCCTTCTTCTTAATTCCAGCGAGGATAATGTTTATTCCAGGGATGTCCTTTTTTAGGATTCTCCAAATACTTTATAAGGCTACCCTCTCTTCAGGTGATGCCTTTCTTCTTGTTGACATCTTTGTAAGTGAATCTAGCAGCTTGACCTGTCTTCTGCCCAAATAGACCATAGAGATTCAATCTGGTATTATGCTTGCCTCCCTTACCACAGTGTGGCACTGGGCACACGTCTGAACAAATATCTTGTCTTTCTCAATATCCCCTGTTTTGAATTGACTCCTAGCTGGTCAACACGACAAATGTGATGGCCCGAAGATGGAAATGCCGCGCTCTCACTCCAGTGTTTTACAAGCAGTAACAGTCTTGCACCGTGAACCGCTTTATGGCTTGTTTTGCTAGGATCAGATTCCACGGAAATGGAATTATTGGAATCAATTGTTGAGATCTACCCCTTACTTACTTACTAATCTCCTTTGATGATGTGTGCTATGATTTCTTTTCTAGCTCCCAGGGGCTTATCACAAATATGTTTTTAATTCTGTTTCATCTCATGCTCTAAAAACCTACAACCGTGCACAGAGGCACCTTTAATAGTCTTTTGAGTTTGATTAAGTTTTATTTTATTGCTAGTATGGAATGCTACTGGACTTTTCTTTAGCAGAATTAAAAAAACCTAAAATATGCAAATAGCTTTGAAGAACTTGGACTTTTGATACGTTTCCATGGATTCATTTTAAAATAAGGTTCTTTTCTTAAAGTGTCTTCTCACAGGTATGAAACACCTAGTGATGCTATTGAGGTGATAAGCCCTGCCAGCTCACCTGCACCACCCCAGGAAAAGCCACAGGCCTATCAGCCAGAGATGGTTAAGGCAAATCAAGCAGAAAGTATGTCTGTTTTGCCACTTCTGTGTTTCTTATTTGCATTAACATTTGCTTTTAGTTACCTGTCTAGGCCATGGTAAGATTAACTTGGTGCAGAGTAATGTACTCTTGAAATGCTTAGAGCTGTACTAACAAAATACACTATTAAACTATTGTTACTCTTTTGTGCATAGTTTTTTGAAAATAGATCTAAAGTAACTGGTACACAAGCATGAGGACCTAAATTTGGATACCAAGAATCCATGCACAATGCTGAGTCCTGTAACTTGCTCAGCACTGGAGCAAGAGGTGCAGGGAGTGTGAATTGTAGATGCCTTCTACTCACTAGCCAGCCAATCCATAAGCTTCAGGTTCACCAAGAGATCTTGTCTCAAAAATAAAAAGGCAGACAGCAATGGAGGAAAGAGACTGACAGCAGCCTTTGCCTGCATGTGCACACTCACTCTAACAAGCACGTGTGCATATACACACGTAGGAAAATGGCTGAAAATTCTGCTCACTTCTACACTCAGAAGCATGAAAACTAGTAGAATAAATCAGAGGATATTTTTTGTTCCTAGATATAAATACATAAATTATGTGTATTGGTGCATATCTTAAGTTTTTCTGAGTTATGCTCTATATTTGATACTGAGTGTGGGTCAGTAGCACCCTTATGAATGTATCTACCCACTGTCTATTAGATGAGTCCACTCGACAGTATGAAGGACCACTGCATCATTATCGGTCCCAGCAGGAATCACCATCTCCACAGCAACAGCCACCACTGCCCCCATCTTCCCAGTCAGAGGGAATGGGACAGGTGCCCAGGACCCATCGCCTCATCACACTTGCTGACCACATCTGTGTAAGTCTTCTCTACTTCTATTATTATTATTGTTGTTGTTGTTATTATATGCAGAAAGCAGGGTTTTTTTTTGTTTTTTGTTTTTTTTTGAAACAAGAAAATCCTAGTAAAGATATTTAGGTTAAGCTGGCATGAGGGCATATATCCCATCAGTCGGGACTTTGAGACAGGATTAATGCTGAGTTTAAGGCTGTTTTGTACTCAGAATGAAATACACAAAGAATGCAAAACAAGAAGCTGAGTTCACAGGAGCTCTCTTGGGAGGTATTTAATAGCTTTTTGACTTCCTCCTTTTCTCATTTACAGCAAATTATCACACAAGATTTTGCTAGAAATCAAGTTCCCTCGCAGCCTTCTACTTCTACATTCCAAACGTCACCGTCTGCTTTGTCATCCACACCTGTAAGAACTAAAACCTCAAGTCGCTACAGCCCAGAGCCACAGTCTCAGACTGTCTTGCATCCCAGACCAGGTCCTAGAGTCTCTCCAGAAAATCTTGTGGATAAATCCCGGGGAAGGTATAGTTTTGTTTTGTACCAAACAAATTTTGCAGCAATGAGATAATTTAAATATGTCTATAAGTTAGGAGATTCATTTCTCATATCAAATGTCATTTGTCCTTATTCTCTGGAAAGAGTAACTAGGGGTATTTTTCTCGTGTCTGTTGTTTTCAGGATGTCTGCTGTCTGAGTACTTAGCACTGTATATGTGGATTGATATATATTCAAATGTAGCTGGGTAGTCTTTGCACAAGTTTGAGTAGTCTTTGAAAATTCTTTCTCAGGCTGGGCAGGTACATGCCTATATTTCTAGCCACTCAGAAGGCAAGGGCTTGGGGCTGGCCTAGGCTAAATAATGAGACCATTTCAAAAAACTCAATAGCAATAACGGGAAAACACAGGCTGTGAGCATAGTTCAGTTTTGGCACACCTGCCTCGTATGGACAAGGCCCCAGGACTTGAACGTATGTACTATTTGTTAACAATGTTCTACATTCTATCAAAAAGGAATCAGAGGTTTTAGTTCAAAGTAGTACACTAAACATCAATATCAAATTATATTTAAATACGAAATTCATAAAAATGCCAAGAACAGGAATATGACTATCAATAAAACAAAGATTGTAGCAAATACTCTGAATATACACAGAGGATGGATAAATGAGACAAGTGGAAACCAATGCTTAGGTACAGAGAGATTGGCAGGAGATAATCACCCCTCTAAACGAGCCAGGTGCAGAAGGCACTCTGGACAGAGACAGGCAGGTAACTGACCCTGTTTCAAAAAAGAAGTTGGCTGGTCTTAAGGGTAGAAAACCACCAGATGTGGTGACTCACACCTTTTATCCCAACATGTGGAGACAGGCAGGCAGATTTCTGGGAGTTCAGGATAGCCGGGGCTATGTAGACTTCCTGAATCAAACAAAACACAATAGAAAACCGCATGCATGTGCTTCAGTGCAGCGTTTTATTCTCACTTCCCTATCCCATTTCCCCACCCCATCTTCATGCCATACTGGACTGTTCTGAAGCAAATACTAGACATACCCATTTAAAAAGGCTTAGTGATCTTAAAGGTACAATAAAAGCATGCTTATTCTCTATTTGGGGGTTGGGTAGGGGTTGTCCTTTGAGACAGTGTCTTTGTGTGTAGCGCTTACTGTTCTGGAACTTGCTATGTAGACCAGGCTGGCCTCTAACTAGAAGAGACCTACTTGTCTTTGCTTTCTGGGAGCTGGGATTAAAGGTGTGCACCACCACACTCAGTGTATATTTTTCTCTTTTAAAAAAGAAAAGTGAAGTTATCAAGAACAGAAGGCTGGCAGTAATCCTTCAGAGGCTGAAGAAGGAAGACATGCAGAACCCAGGAGTTCCTTTAAACTAGCCTGAGAAACAATAAGACACCTACACTATAAACAGATAGATACATAAATAGATATATAATACATAGACAACTATTATGTTACAGATTTGGAACAATTGATGAAATTTATGAAGAAGGATTCTAGTTGGCTTTTCTCTACTTAAAACCTACTTCCATTAATCTGAAAGATGATGGTTATTTCTTTCATTGCTCTTAGTAAAATTATCTTACTTATCATTTAAAATATTTACATAATGAGGCTAGGCAAATGGCCTACCACTAATCCATACCCAGGGAGTCCTGCAGTTTTAGAATAGAATGTGCACCATGAGCCAAATAAAAATAGCTGATAATTGGGAAAAAGAGGTAGGAAGATATGTGTGCTTATTTTTACATTAAAAAATACATGTGTATGGTTGAAGTGTATGTAAACTAAAGATTATGCCAAAAAGGACAAGACCTGAAGATAAATTAGGCCTTTTCTCATGCATGTGGGTGTTGATGGATATAAGACTGAAGGTTCACAACTACTACAATTTTAAGAATGGTAGGATTGATTGGGGTAGGAAATACCATCATTTGTAAGATTATACGTAGCTATAATAGTAAATGCAGATGTTAAATCAGACTGAGTACAACCTAAAATATTGCATTTTTCTATACCCCAGCAGGCCTGGAAAATCTCCAGAGAGGAGTCATATCCCGTCAGAGCCCTATGAGCCCATCTCCCCACCCCAAGGCCCTGCTGTGCATGAGAAGCAGGACAGCATGTTGCTTTTGTCACAGAGGGGAGTGGACCCTGCCGAGCAAAGGTGAGCAGGATGCACATGTCTTTGCCCCAACTCCTTTTAGGTGCAGACTGTGCCTGAGGCTTTGCCTAAATCCTTGCCTCTCTCTTTTTGGTTCTTATGAAGGATAAGACTGTGGGAAGACTATCTAGGAGTATTTTCTCCCCTGAGCTACTACTGCTGGATAACATTACTACTCTGGCTAATAATACGAGTAGCCAAAGCATCACATTTCAGTAAGCTAGAGAGACTTCATTGCTCCTGCAAGCTAGCTGTTGAAGACCTTTTCCCAAGACTCACCTGGCCATCTGGTAGCAGTGCTTCAGTCAGCACAGAGCACTAATCCTGTGTCAAATATTCAGGACTGCACACACCACACGCACAGTACCCTCCTTATACATTTTCTTTTAACCATGCTGACCTGAATTACAGAGCAGTCTTCATTTGTCCCCAGAGTTAGCTAAAATACAATGTGCAAAACACAGTCACTAGCGTGGCATTTGCATTCCTTCAGGACCAGGCTTACAAAGCTTCATTTCCTGCTGTCTCACCCTTATGTTATATTCTCTGTTGTCCGAATTCCTTTTCTTCAAAAGAACACTGTTTTCTTGGTATTAACACCCCAGAGACACAATTTGATGGTGGCCAAACCTTGTAAGGAGAGGAAAGTCCAGTTTTAAACCAGGTCTAACTCTGCTGGTGAATTTCTGAGAATTTATTGTATATAATACATGTATTACCTTCAATGAAATGAGGAAGAAAATAATTATACATTCATGTTTTCCCAAATTGGATTTTTATGCACGGGAACCATTTTTTCCTCTTTGTCCTTGTTCACAGATAATGTTGTGTGTTAGTGGTAAATGAGCACATATATGACCAGATAGGATGTGTTCTGTTACCATCTCTGTCAGAGCAGCTTGCTGAACTTTGAATATAGGAAGCTACCAATGAAATATGAGGTTCTCTGTACTAAGACTCGGTTCTTCTGGTGTCTGTCCTCTAGTCAGGCCGTTTTATGTAGACACTGCAGCTAGTTTGCTAAGGTCCAACTAGTGATTGGCTTGACACAAGCTGTTGCTATTTTATAGACAAGTGTGTCATTTGTCACACTAGTGTACTTAAAAGACAGTGCTGCTAGTAAGTTAGTTCCTAGCTTAAATAACCATAGTTTGTGCTGTGAAGCAAAAAAAAAAAAAAAAATTGATGAGTTTTCCAATTATTACTTTGCCATTTTATCTTATAGGATTTTGTGCTGTAGATTAGTTAAGCATGGTGGGTGGCACATGCCTTTAACCCCAGCACTGAGGAGACAGAGGCAGGCAGATCTGAGTCCAAGACCTTTCTGGTCTACAAAGTGAGGCAGTCAGAGTACATAATGAGACTCTTGTCTCAAAAAAAAAAAAAACCTAGATAGAGCTGTATATCATCTTCCTTTTAATCCCAATTTTACCATTTCATTTTTCAGAGCCAAAAATCATTAGATAAATAAATAGAGAGACAGGCGATCCTGTGGATCATCTTTATTTTAATACTGATTTTGCTGTTGTATTTCTCGGAACTGAAAAGCATTAGACTATTTCTTAATGAGTTCATGGTCACGTATGCTTTGTAGGGTTTGGAATGGAAGGCAGTAGTTTTCTGAGTATTCTGTGCCTGTTATTTAAAGGAGTGTTCCTAGGGTACATGATTATAATAGATTGAACTCTATTCCTGACAGGAGTGATTCTCGATCACCAGGAAGTATAAGCTACTTGCCTTCATTCTTCACCAAGCTTGAAAGCACATCACCCATGGTTAAATCAAAGAAGCAGGAAATTTTTCGTAAGTTGAACTCTTCTGGTGGAGGTGACTCTGATATGGGTAAGTGGGATTTTTTTCATGAACTCCAAATAAAACATGCATTAACAATGCTATCTCCAATGTTGCCTTCTTTTAAAAAAATATTTGAGTTTGATGGGTTTTATAGAGCATTTTGATTCTATACAATGTCAGCAAATTCACAAATAGTTCCTTCTTAGGAAGCAGGAACTTGGGTGTCTTCTGAAGCCATTCATCTTCATGGAGAACTAATGATGAGGCAAAATTAATTTTATATAGTTTTTTGTTGATTTCTATCTTGTTTTAAAGCCTGTTTGCCCTACCTTTTTTTATCTTCAAATATTTGATTTTTTTTTTTTTTTTTTTTTTGGTTTTTTTTTCGAGACAGGGTTTCTCTGTATAGCTCTGGCTGTCCTGGAACTCACTTGGTAGACCAGGCTGGCCTCGAACTCAGAAATCCGCCTGCCTCTGTCTCCCGAGTGCTGGGATTAAAGGCCTGCGCCACCAGGCTCGGCTTCAAATATTTGAAAAGCATGCTCTTCATGAGTCTTATCTCTAAGTCCTGTTTGATCAATTGTTCTTCACATGTTCTTGTTATATTATCTCACTTTATGTAGCCTATCTTTTGGGAATCTTCTGAGTAATTCAAATTAATGGTATGATGTGTCTTAAATATATCGTTCTCATTATAATGTAAGGCTATCTTCCCATTCATCCTAGCAACCTGAATAGCTAAGTTACATGAATGGCATCATACCGAACAACAGATGGGAAGGTGGTGTGGGTTATTCTGAAACTACCTCTTCCTTGCTGTTTTCTGGATTTCTAGTAATCCATTGGGCAGGGCAATTTATACTTGCTTCATCTTAGGTGCTTTTTAACCTGCCAGAACCTGATAGGATCTCAAGGGTCTCAGTGCAATCATGTAGCATACAGATGCAACTATGATAAACTTATCTATGTTTAAAAAAATAAATAGTAATTGTTGAAAAAGATTAAATATTTATTATTATACACAGCAGTACATGTAATTATCTTCATTTTATAAATGAGGGAGGAAATTGAGTCAGAGAGGTTTAATAACTGATAAAGGCCACACAAGTAGTAATAGGAATGCAACTCAAACCCAGCATTCCAACCTGAATCTCTTGCTTCCACCAATGTACCCCCAACTGTTCTGTACTTGGTCTCCAAAGTTGTTGGTAATGTATTTATGACTGGATGGCAGACCCTCGCTTCCCTTTGGGCTGATGTCCTTGCTCTGATCAGATAGCTGCTGTACTATTATTTGCATGTGTTCTGCTACCAGCCAGCTTTATTAATTTACCAATGATAGGAAATCTAGAGAGACCTTCTCTGATCGATGATCTGCTACTCTCCTAACCCTGTCAAAAGAAACTGGGCTCTGAAACTGAACTGAAGCAGACGTATAATTATATCTCTACTACTTGTGATTAGTGTTCATTGAATTTGAGTCTGTTGAATGGTAAAGAGAAAAAGGATGAGTCCACAATCACTTGTGAACTCACCCTGTCTCAGTTATTAGATATACCTTGCTTTCCTTTTCATCATTTTAGTACATCAAATATAGATTTACTATGGAAAAGTGAGCAATAATGACCATTAGTAGAAGGGGTTTCAAGATAGGAATGCACTAGATTCTCTTGAAGTGGCAACAAATTATAGACTGTTGACCAGGACTGACAGCCTAACTAACACCCAGCCCATCACTAAAAACATGACCATGCCAGGCCTTTTATCTCCAGTCTTAAAGGTTCGTATGCTTACACTCTTAAAAAATCACCACGCCTTTAATCCCAGCACTTGGGAGGCAGAGGCAGGCGGATTTCTGAGTTCGAGGCCAGCCTGGTCTACAGAGTGAGGCTACACAGAGAAGCCCTGTCTGGACCCCCCCCCCCCAAAAAAAACAACAACAGAAAAAACCCCGGTGCTCTCATGTACGTAAGAGATGACCTTTCCAAGTATAGAGATCCAAGGCTGAAGGTCAGCAGGTTGTTGGGGACCATTTCACCCTGGTGTTGTGTTGTCTGACTAGTGTGTGTCACATTCTTAACAGAGAATGCTATGAGTTATAAAGCTGACTTGATAGATTTTCCTTTGATAGTGTATTTACACTGTCCTCAATAACAGCTGGTGATTGAGCAGGCATTTACTAATCTAAGTACTGTGTTGATGAGTGCTCTCTAAGAAAACAGTTACCTAAGAGGAGATAGTGTGCTGACTTTTTTTTTGTGTGTGTGTGTGTGCTGACATTTTAAGGCCCAATTTTACAAAACTGTTAAAGAGTCTGGGATTATTTTCATTTTATGTGTATGAGTGCCTCCTGTATGTTTATGTATTACAATGAACAGAAGAGAGCTTTGTGTCCCTGTTACTGGAGTTACAGCTGGCTGTAAACTGTCTTATGGATGCCGGGAATCAAACCCAGATTCTCTGGAAGAACACTTAGTGCTGTTAATAATTGAGCCATCTCTCCAGTCTCAAGAACCTGGGATGTTTTTATTCTAAGAGCTCTGATTATACAAAAAGGAATTTATAAATATTAAAGATTCAATGGTTCTAAGGTACCATTCAGCCTTCACTGGGAAATAGAACTGAAAAACCAAAAGCCCCCAAACCACTCCCTTTTCTGATGCCTTCACAGTTTTAAGTGTGCCACCTCCCATTAGCAGAGTTAGTTCTTCTTTAGTCTGGCCCTCGGTGGTTTTCTCCAGGGCACTTAGCACCTCTTCCCTTACACACTGTAATTTTGGAGCATTCAAAACTGAATTTCATACTGAAAACCCTTGAATTTATATCTGAAATCCATCTCTTTTTTTTTTTTTTCAATAGAGTATATTACTGGGTCTTTAATAAAACTGAACTCTATTCATCACACAAAGTTCCTGCCACTCCTTTCTTGGCCTCCTCTGTTAGCTCAGCTCTCAGGTGCTTTTCTTTCCTATCGTTTATAAACAAATCATCACATCTCAAAGGAGGCATTGGGGCTGGAGAGATGGCTCAGCACAAAGAGGTCCTGAGTTCAATCAAGTCCCAGCAACTACATGGTGGCTTACAACCATAACGAGTTCTGATGCCCTCTTCTGGCATGCTTATAGATAAGAGTACTCATATATAAAATAAGTAAATCTTAAAACAAACAAACAAAAAAACACAAGGAGGCTTCAAGCTACATTATGATTTGATTATCTGAGGGCTTATTAAGCACTTAAATTATAAGGCCCCATGAATGTAGAAAGCGGCAGTTCAAGACCAGCCTGGTCTACAGAGTACCGGGACAGCTGGTGCTGCACAGACCCCGTACATATTTTTTTTCAAAAAGAAAATGGCATTTTTACTAAGTTACCAGGCCATTCTGATCTATATATGAAAACAACATAGTTAAGCTGTGGAAGGGAGGGGGCCACAGTGTGTTACCATTGTGACTACTACCATTGTTTAAATAAAATTGTATTCATTTGAATTTTGTATATGTGTGTGGCTTTTTGATATAGAGTTTCTAATAATTCTGGCACAGAGACCCTCCTGCCTCTCAAGTGCTGGACTAACATATAACACCTATAAACGCTGTGTGAGTTCAGGCTGGCTTCACCACTGTGCTGCCTGTAGTTTCTGTTTTACAATACTCTCCCCTCTTCCTCTTGTCAGTTTCAATCTGCTCCAATCACTAATGTTAATTTCTAGGCATGTGTTCTTCATAAATGGCTCTCACCCTTTGACAGAAGTCTACCTCCCATAGTATATACTGCTCAGGTATCATTTGTTACAGATCTACATACTTCCAAAAAATTATTTTTTTCTTTTAATGTCCTCAGTAGCACATAAGTGACAGAAATAAGTTAGGTCACTAGGTCCCTTCCCTTAAGGCACAAGTGCTTTTATAGTTGGTCTTCATTTCATCTGTATTTATTCAAGTTGCAAATGATAAGTTGTACTGTTACCAGGAATAGGTGATGAATCAAGGAAATTCTTCTTCTCCAGGCAGTCCCTAAGTGCAGAGCTTCCACTTAGCCCTGGGAGTATCACTGCTCCACACTGTCCACTGGGTTGGGTCCTCAAGTCCAGGCTTTCATCCCTAGGAAGCCTGGATTCCTGTTCTGCAAAGAACTTTCTCCTCTTCTGTATGCGTGCTTTCCCCCTTCAGCAATGCAACATTTCTTACTCTTTTCTGAATTATCTTATTTGTGTTTTAATTTTCAACCTGACCTGACTTTACTTCCTAATATCTTCCCTACCCCAAGAGAGAGAGTTTATCTCCACATAATAAATGAAATGTATGTAGAAAATTAAAAGGCTAACTTTTATTCTAGAATTTCTAGAGACTTTGTATCATGATTATCTCATCTCAATTAACCTAATCTGTTGAATACAGCAGCTGCTCAGCCAGGAACAGAGATCTTCAATCTGCCAGCAGTTACTACATCAGGTAAGATTTTTAAATATTTGATGAGAAGGGAACAAAACAAGGCAATAGGTAGGGATGACCCCAGTGAGTACAACATTTCTGTCAAGTTTCTGAGTGCTGTGAATTCACTAGCTGTTCATTTCCCTTTGCCACGATCTGCCTCAAAACCAAGAAGCACACTGCTTTGTTTCCTCAGGTGCAGTGAGCTCAAGAAGCCATTCTTTTGCTGATCCTGCCAGTAATCTTGGTCTAGAAGACATCATCAGAAAGGCTCTCATGGGAAGTTTCGATGATAAAGTTGAAGATCATGGTGTTGTCATGCCCCATCCTGTGGGCATTGTGCCTGGTAGTGCCAGCACCTCAGTTGTGACTAGCAGTGAGACACGGAGAGATGAAGGGGACCCATCACCTCATGCAGGTAAGGTTTTTAGTGCTTTATCTCCTTGATGGATCACAGAGAGAACTCATGTGCTAGAAAAAGGTGTTGGATCCACCTGAACTAGAGTTCCAGAAGGTTGTGAACTACTAAGTGGGTGCTGGGGATTTAACCTGGGGTCCTGGGCTCTTATTAGCTACTGCACCATCTCTCCAGCTCCAGTATTGTTTTTTATTATGTCATTTACTATTCTCATAAAAATGGACAAATCTCAGTGCAGTTGCAAGCCACAGAGATCACAGAAAGGGAGCAAAAGGCCATCGTGGCAAAGGCATGGGCCAACAGCAATGCTGCTCACCTGCGCTTGGTCCCTAGGACCAACAGGACAGAAGGAAGAACTGATACTTGTACTCCTACCCCATACATCTCAGGGAAAGATAATTCAAATAGAAAATTGTTTAAACCTACAATCCTTGAGATCCCAGAGCCCAGAAAGATACTGGATGGATAGCAATTCCTCAAGATAACTATAGGGAGGGGCCACAGAGTGTATGACACCATTTACAGTCTATAAATCAAACCTACAAAGAACCTTACGGACACCATGCTTTCAGTATTTATATATAATCCCTTTATCTTTTAAGCAGTTATCTCTTAGGTTTTTGTGTTTGTTTCCTGTTTTCTGGTAAAAATCTTGCTGCGGTTAAGAAAAGGGTAAAAGCAATGACCGTTTAATGTTTGCCTCCCTCCCCCCCCTGTAACTTATACATTGAAGTTTTGTTTTTGCTCTCCTAATTTTTATAGCATGTATATTTCTGTGCTTTAAAATCAGTTGGCAACTATTAGGGAGTTAAAGTGATATAATTGGGGTAAGATGCAACTGTTGGGGCTGATTGAAAAATACATGCTAAGTGATATGGGTTCTTTAAGTCTGTGATAGTTTGTTATAGAACCCAGTCACATGTGTCTCAGTGCTGTGAACTCTGTGGTGGGAGGATAGAGAGAGCCAGTGAGACTTGAAAAGTTTCTGTGAGGTCCTGGGGTAGGAGGCATAGCTGCTGCAGCCTGTCTTCTACCTCTCCACTTGGTTCTGTTAAACTGGGGTGTTGGTGGGGGCAGAGCGAAGCAGATGTTTATTAACATTACCTATAGTCTTAAGGCCAGCAGCATTTCCTTTGCCACCTAATAGGATGAGGATGTGCCCTGATCTGGATTCCCCACTTAGCATTATGTAGTCAAAATTTTGGCAGGGTTTGGTTTTGTCACTGATAATCAATAGTTTAATTTGAATTTCATTTTCAGGAGTATGCAAACCAAAGCTGATAAACAAATCAAACAGCAGGAAGTCTAAATCTCCTATTCCTGGACAAAGCTACTTAGGAACTGAAAGGCCTTCTTCTGTCTCCTCTGTACATTCAGAAGGTGATTACCACAGGCAGACACCAGGATGGGCATGGGAAGACAGGCCCTCTTCAACAGGTGAGGAGCCTCACTTAACCGATAAAATGAGAGTCAGTTTGTATCAGTGCTTTCTTAATTCACCTGTCAGTGAATTAGTACAGTTTGGGCAAGAACTGTTGTTTTTTCTATGTAGTTACTTAGATCTAGTTGTAAAAAAAGATTCTTTATTTACATGATCCATACATCCCTGTGTCTGTACTATGATGGTGGTAACCAGTATTTGCAAGTTAAGTTTGGTTCCAGCTCTTCCATAAACTGTGGTGACTGACCTTTAAGCTTTTACTAAGAAATCAAAATTGTAACTGGGCAATGTAATGTTTTAACACAAGTGTGTTGGGGGGGTAACCTTTAAAAATATAATTGTAGGAGTCAATGAGATATTGAAATGACTGAAGTATAAAGGGATTGCAGGCCTGGTAGCCTGAGTTCAACCTACTCCCAAAAGTTGTTCTGCAACTTTCACCCATGTCATGGCATAAGCATGTCCATACAGAATATACAACACAATCAAACAAGAATTAAATATTTTAAAAACCTGCCTCTTTTTCAAAGAAAGTTTTTGTGTGAGAGTTTCAAGAAATGTATGCTTTTCTTTCACATGGATTAATGCACACGTCCAGTTCCCCACTCTGAAATCTGAGCCCTCCTGCTGCGTCTAACAATTTCATAATTATTATTATATCTGTATACTTTAAGGCTTTTACCTTTTAAACCTCTAATGCCATGTGTAAAAAGAATTATGTATATGTATCTCGTACAAATGCAAAATCCATTAGCATGTACATTAGCATACAACATGATGTGCTGCAACTTCACACATAAATAAGTATGTCAGTGGACTTGGTTCTCATTTCCTGCCCATATCCGCTCCACCTCGCCGTTCTCTTACCTCATGGGTCCATTACTTTATTTTAGGGAAGGAAGGAATTATTTTATAAAATATATTTCTTATTTCTTATGGTCTTAAGCTGATAGATATGCAATGGAGAAATCACAAAGGGAAATACTACTGTTGTGCCCCGTTTAAATCTCATACATAAGTTGGGCACGTGAGACTGTGTAGAGGTCACACAGCCTGGTTCTGGGTTTTTGCCACATTCTAAGAGCTGTATTTCTGATTTCTACTGGAAAGTCACTAGCATGGCTAGGCTTCTCTGATTACAGCTTAATTTTCAGTAGTTCCCTACTTGAATTCTCCATGTGATATGACATCACAGACTTATTGCTCTTACTCAAGGCATCAGCAGACCGTTTTACTAGAGCAGCGTCCTGCCTTGTTCCATCCTGTAAAGACTGCGCTGAATGCTAACAACAGTGAAAACTTCCTTTTTCTTTTGTCAGGTTCTACTCAGTTCCCTTACAACCCTCTAACCATACGGATGCTCAGCAGTACACCGCCTACACCGATCGCATGCGCCCCATCTGCCATTACCCAAGCAGCTCCGCATCAACAGAACCGCATCTGGGAGAGGGAACCTGCCCCGCTCCTCTCAGCACAGTATGAGACACTGTCTGATAGTGACGACTGAGCTGTGCGTAGGAGAGCCCTCTGGCTTTGGTTTTTATTGAAGATTAACAAAAAACAAAAAAACAAAAAAAAATTAATCTGCCCTCCCATGATTTGTGCCCAGAGACTTCTCAGGAGAGCCAGGGCCATGAATGAGGAAGAAATGATGGAAATTCATTTGGAAAATCAAATGGGAAAAAAAAAAAACAAAAAAATCTGCCTCTAATACAGGCACTTCAATGGATTATAACAGTGGAGGGTTGAAGTGTAGAGTTTTTTTTTAAAGTGGACAATTCTTGTTCTTACATCTGTTTGTAAAGAAAACCATGATGTCTTTAAATCAATCTTCTGTAAATAGATGACCTTTTTGCAGTGTATCCCCTTGCTGTAGTATCTGGTGTACTTAAATTTAAATCAGCGAATCAACTGGGGGTAATTTTTAAAATTCTTTGTGTATCTTTTTAACCCCAGCCTCAAAACAACCTCACACAGTCCAGTTTCGCAGTGCTGGCTGTCATGGGCATTGTTCTTTTGTTTCCTCCAAATTCAGCTTTCCCAGTGATGTTTAAATCTTGTGGAAATATTTAGGTTTTTAACACATACCCTGTCATAAAGCCTGTATGAGGTCAGAAGACAGGAGCAACACAACTGTCATATTGTGAGTTCCAGTGCAGGCTTGGCTTTCATTGGTAGCACTGAAAAAAATTACTGCATGGGTATGTTATAGTTGAGTTTTAAAGTTTAAAGGCTTTTTTGCAGCATACCTCAATGTTTATGCACACTGGTAATTTAACCACGCCCCTGAGTATTCTTCTGCATCTGATGCAGCCCGACAAAGCTTCTGTTCTGAAATAAATTTTGACTATCCTGTCCATAGCTACAGTACATCGTTTGTGACATAAGAGTCTTCCTTTCTCAGGTTTCAAACAAGAAGTATACATGCTCTTTTTTAGATACAGAATTGGCAGAGTTAAAAAGATAACACTCTGTATAGAACCCTCTGTCTTCCAGGCTTGTTTTTATGCTGCATCGTGAACTCACCGTTGAGCACAGTCCTCTGCATCAGTGCCCGCCCTCTGCTTCTAGGGAACACAGATTCTTAAGGTGCAAGTAATTTAAAGACTGAATTTTAAACTAATTATGGTACTGTAGGATCACCTGTTTTCATTAAGAATTGCTTGCTGTGATTCAGATTTGTTCTCATATGGCTTTATCATGGTGTTTAGGCTTCCTTCCACTGCATACCGATAGATGCTTAGTAGTTTGGGGATAATGCCACTAAGAACTAGAAGGGAAAGCGAGGTTTTCAGCAAATCTGAGTCTCTAGAACCACTGCCGAGCACCTCTTAGCATCTATCTATATACCACAGGTTTTCTGATCACTTTTTTATAGATGAAGGTGCAGGCTAGGCATTTGTCCGTGTAATTCAGCAAGTGAGACAGACAGACATTTGAGATCTTAAACTTTAGCTATGCATCATAGCACACACCTTTAATCCCAGCACTCAGGAGGCAGAGGCAGGCGGATCACTAAGAGTACAGGGCTAGTCTAGATTACAAGATGAGTTCTGGACCAGCCAGAACAGGATTCTTATCACTTGTAGTCATTACCTTTACAGTAGTCACAAACATAATGAAGACCAAGTGTTCTGATTAGGTTTACTGCTGAAAGTGTCCCCCTGCCAAGTTATAGTCACAGTTTAGAACTTATTAGTAAGTCACTTTGTCAACTGGCCCAAAAAATGATGATTGCTCCTGTCTTACTGTATCAGTCAATCTAGCTTGATCACCTACTCTTGTAGCTCCTCCTGAAGACTGCTTGTGCTATCCATGTTTATGACAATACAACATGAAATCTAGAAACATTTCTTACTTCAGAACAATAGAACAGAATCCTCAAAAAGTTTACCTAGAGAGGTGGAGGAGATGGAGGACGTCTTACCGAGAAGGGCAGAAGCAAGTACTGAGTCTATGACCTCAGCTGCAAATCAAGGTGTAGCATTTGTTGTGGGCCAGCACTATATCTGTAACACATGCACATGCAACTAAATCAAGGTCTTCCAGCAGAGGTAATATTCTGACAATTTTCCAGTCTATTTAGTGAGAAATTTTATACTACACTTTAAATTTTCATATGCTGTGATTGTCTTACATACACTTAAGCCCTGAAAACCCTAGTAACATGGTATAGTTTAAAACTTTAATATGAAATTAAATGTAAATTGTTTAAAGTTGTAATCAGTAAAAGGAGATGAGTCCCTTTGTCTCACTGCCTTTTTTATAATAGTGCAAATGAATGCTGCTGGGAATATACACAGACCGTGTCCCCAGCTACAGGACATGAGGTCAGTCACCATGGAACATTAAAAAGCCTAACAAGCTAACTTGGGTAACTCTGGAATTATGAAAAAGTAAAAACATTTTCAAAGCAAAGGTAACTGAACTCTCTTATCTGGTTATTCATGGTTAGTGGGATCACATGTGGTTAGGACGTGAATGGTAGATGAACTCAAACAGAATGTGGGGCATTCCCCACAGCACAGGCTCTGGTGTAGCTCTGAGGACTTAGACGTTAGTATGTCTGTCTAGTAACTTGGCCATTATTTTTCTATGATTCCAAGATTATTAGAATCCATACAATTGCGCAGTCTCTAGTTTATTATAGAGATTCTCCCAGAACAAACACATTAACCAAAGACCACTGGCAATCCTACTCACATCGCCTACCTCCATTGGCGTGCCATCACCACCAGGGTTCCTTCGTGGCACCCAGAAAAAAAAATGTGTTTCTCTTAGGCAAAAGGCCTTTTGCCAGACTGCAAAGGTAAAAGCCTCCATCCATGTATCGTATTTTTATACACTCTGAGGCAGTGATAAAGTCGTCAGACAAACACTCTAATTGGTTTCAGCCTTCAGAGATTGCAAAATAAAAAAGTAGAGCTAACTAGGATCCAGGCCAGTGGCCGCACATTACCATGTGCACATCGGTGCCGTCAGCACAACGTTACTCCACTCTGTGGCCCAGTGCTCAGACAGTGCTGACAAGGGCTTCAGTCCTTCTGCCACCACCATTTTTAGTAGTTACATACAAACAGATACACAGGCCAAATGTCTCACTTCCACTTTACAAGTGAATGCTGCCTAATGATGGCCACCTAGAATTATCATTCCCCTTCCTAGTCATTAATCTCACAATGTATCAATAAAATTGTGTAAGGGAGCTAAAATCCTCCTGTGTCATGATACAAGTAACTTGTTTGCCAGAAATGGATAGAAAAGAGTAAGCATGAATCAAACTCTTATGGAAGGTATAATGACCATATTGTGAGGAACTTGGCCAACTGTAGTCTGTAACTTTCTCAGATGAGCGTGGACTATACCTTATATACAGTCAGTAGAGGGTAAAAGCTGTTCCACCTTTAAAAACAAAAGTAGGGCCAGGCACTTTCGAAGCTGAGGGAGGAGTAGTACTCCAAGTTGGAGGCCAACTTCAAGCATATAGCAATTTCCAGGCTAGCCTACACATAGATACCCATCTCAAAGTAAAATAAATTTAGAAACAAAAGTGGCAGTGTATGCAACTTGTCCTTCTCCGAAGCCGAGTTGAAGAACGTTGAATTTCAACAATGATTTACACATTGATTGAGGTCCAGACAACGAAGGAACAGTTACTCCTGTGGGATATCAGAGGTTACCCTCTCTACAACAAAATGAACTTCTATAGCTTCACAAAGTTAAGTCAAACGTCTACTTTTTCTTGACAGCTCAGCCAATTCTTCCCTGATGTGCTGAACAGAAACCTCATCTCTTTTCAGCTCTGCTCGCTTCAGCGCTTCCTGGTAGATCTCCTTTGCTTGTGTGTATCGTTCTAAAATAACCCAAAGAGAAAAGGGAGAAGAAAATATGTATTTTCACCAGGAACCACTAGTGAGGACACTGTATGATTTGCTGGATGCTTCAAAAATGATATCTAGTGCTGTCTGGTGTCTTGCATACATGACAGCTGGGTGAGAGAAGCTTGTAGTAAGTAGGTGTCAGCTTTAAAGTACTTAGTGCTATGGAATTACAGTGGGCTCTCCCTTTGGCCAGAGATTTTTACAGTGGTGTTCCATGCAACAGAGATCTATGTTCCGAGGTTTATGGAAACTTTAGAAGCCCTGAGTACTATGGAATAGCAGGAATCTGATGCTTTATTATACTGTGGTTTCAGAACACTGAGGAATTATACATGTGAAAACACTTCAGAATCTGTAAAACTCTACAGAGACAAGGACCTATCACTGCAAAGTGTCCTCTGCCTTCATATGGCCATGCAGAAATATGACAGTTTAGTGAATTAAGCAAAATAGTACTTTAACACACATGCATTTTTTACCCTTATTTAGCCAACCTTTCCCTGCTTCCTCACTTTTGTAAAGTATTAGCCTTTTAACTTATAGCAGTAGTTCTCTACCTTTCTAGTGCTGTAACTCTTTAAAATAGTTCAAGTTGTGGTGACCCTCAACCATAAAATTATTTTCAACTTTGCTAATGTTATGAATCATAATGTAAACATTTGTGTTTTCCAATGGTCTCAAGGCAGCCCTGTGAAAGGGGTCCTTTGACCCCAAGGCCTCACCTATAGGTTGAGAAGCACTGACTTTGGGGTTTCTTCATTGTCATTTGTCCTCCCAAAACCATTTCATTTCAAAGCCCAGTGATGAAAACGTTCTCAGAATGCAATCCGTTTCCACTGCAACCTACCTCTGTGTATTAGAATGGCAGCCAGGTTGCTGAGTACCATGTGCAGCTCAGGATGATTTATCTCTCTTGCCAGATCTGACGCCCTCTGCATATAAATGTAGGCATCATCAAAGTGGCCCTGTGCATCCAGAGTAGTAGCCAAGTCACTCATCAGCACAATGGTCTATAAAAAAGAAAAAAGAGCCTTTTCTTTACAAACACCTATGTAGAACATTAACCTGAAGTTTGTTACACTGCATACATACAAGTCTTCAACTTTACTAGAATTTCACAAAATTACAGGGACAAACTGCAGATATCTGTTGATCACACAGTGCTGTAGACAATGTCAATTGTACACTATGAACACTCAGAATGGGGCAGGATTATTCTGCCCTAGAGGGATTGGGAGTGAGGAGCCAGCACCACGGAGCGCCCCACAGTATTACAGCAGCACTACTACTCCAATCCCCATCCTCCCTAGAAGGAAACAGATCCCCTGCACTATGGAGGCTCTCATCATGGCTTTATAACTGAGAAAGACAGATGGTGCTCTCAATTCCAGGCTGGCTTACTATTCCCCAATAACATGGATCAGGCTCTCTGTATTTAGTCCTAAATATTGCATGTTCAGTCTGATTTGTTTACTTGGTGAACTGCAGTTATCAAACAGAGCAATCAACTCCTACCCCAACAATGGCTTTGCCAGAAGCAGCAGAGATGATCTCAATTCTGTATTCTTTGTTAGTTTTTCAAGACAGGATTTCATTGTAGCCTGGCCTCCAATTTACAGAGATCCACCTGCCTCTGCCTCTTGAGTGCTGAGATTAAACCACCACCACCACCTGGTTCAATTCTACATTTAATATCCTAAAAATACTTTGTCTTGCCCGTTTTGAAAAATTATATAAAATTCATTTTGTACTTTTTTTTAATTAGATATTTTCATTTACATTTCAAATGCTATCCCAAAAGTCCCCTATACCCTCCCCCCACCCTGCTCTCCAACCCACCCACTCCCACTTCCTGGCCCTGGTGTTCCCCTGTACTGGGGCATATAATCCTCGCAAGGCCAAGGGCCTCTCCTCCCAATGATGGCCATCTTCTGCTACATATGCAGCTAGAGATACGAGCTCTGGGGGTACTGGTTAGTTCATTTTGTTCCTCCTATAGGATTGCAGAACCCTTCAGCTCATTTGGTACTTCCTCTAGCTCCTCCACTGGGGACCCTTTGTTCCATCCAATAGATGACTGTGAGCATCCACTTCTGTATTTGCCAAGCACTGGCATAGCCTTACACGAGAGACAGCTATCTCAGGGTCCTGTCAGAAAAATCTTGCTGGCATATGCAATAGTGTCTGCGTTTGGTGGCTATTTATGGGACGGATCCACAGGTGGGGCAGTCTCTGGATGGTCCTTCCTTCT
>NC_034603.1:30332625-30344608 GCF_900095145.1 Mus pahari | reverse complement strand
GGGTCACTTATATATACTATCATATCATCTACAAATAGTGATATTTTGACTTCTTCCTTTCCAATTTGTATCCCCTTGATCTCCTTTTGTTGTCTAATTGCTCTGGCTAGGACTTCAAGTACTCTATGGAACAGGTAGGGAGAAAGTGGGCAGCCTTGTCCAGTCCCTGATTTTAATGGGACTACTTAAAGTTTCTCTCCATTAGTTTTATGTTGGCTACTGATCTGCTGTATATTGCTTTTAATAGTGTTTTTAGAAGTTATGGCCACAGCTCAGCCTTGAATTTAATGAGGCCCTAGTTTTAATCCCTAGTTCCTAGCTCCCCACCCCCACCCCCCAAATTAAAAATCTCTGCTTCCTCATCTCCCAGTTACACAGGAGAAAAAGATACTTATATATGAACTAAACAGGTACTTGCAAAGGTTCTTATTGGTATGGAAGAAGCCCCTGGGTCTAGTCCCCAGCTCCAGGAAGAAAAATAAAGATTCTCACTAAGAGTCGACAAACCATGTGAACATGAGGCTACATATTCTGAAGCTCTGAGTATATAGACCCTGGGTTAAAAGCCTGCCTTATACAAAGACTACTGTAGAAACCATGACTCAGAAAAGGGTCTATGCAGAACCAGTGACTTAGTCAGCAATCTCAAACCTTTCCTGAAACAAGTAGTTGGGAGTAGTGAAAGCTGGTGGAAAGAAAATGAACAGACGGGGGAGTGGCAGGATTCCATACATCTGGATATCAACCTGCATTCCTTATGACAGTTCAGAATGGCTAACCACGTCTTGCCACACCCATAACTGATGCTAGTCACTGAATGTAGAGCTTTACCAACGCCATACAAACTCTCTGCTACTGAAATATAACCCCAGCCCTTTGGCATGGGAGCTCACCAACTATGCCCGGCACCCTTGAACCTGTGACCTTATGACCCTCTACAAAATCCCTGTGCTACCGGGCAGGCCTGGCTTACATATACTGTTAGGCCTGGCTTACATACACTGTTTCATCTCTTACCTGTGGGTGTCTTTCTCCTTGTATTTCTTGACAAATCTGCAGGGCTTTTTCATACATCCTTTGTGCTTGTGATAGCTGCTTGGAGAACAGCAGGTAGCGTGCACAAGAGTCTAAGCACATGCCAAGGAGGAGGTAAGTATTGGCTGTTTCTTCTAAAAGAAAAATAAAAGCATGGCGAGGATGTAATAGAAGTTATATACAAAGGTCAAAAAGGAAGCCACTATACTTTATCATTGTGGCTACCAGGCTTCACTGAATCCTTCAGGTCACTTAGATAAACTCTTAACTACAGGAAACTGTTCGGGTGGATAGACAACCAACTAAATGACAAAAGTGACAAGTAGCTGCCTGAAATTGTGGACCTACCCCCTCCTTTTGAATAGATTAAAGAGTCAATATTGAATATCTTAAAATTGGGAACTAGTATTCAGAAAATATGATTAAGTAGAATGAGCCAACCGCAAAAAAGTCTAGGGCCAATGGATGTTATTTTAGGGTTTAAGAAAAAAAAATGCAGTAAGAAACCAATAAAACTCAGAATTCTGTAATGGAAAGAACATGGTCCAATTTTCAAAGACTAAGGGCTGGGACAGTGTGACACTGGCAAAACTGACTACAGACTTCACACAGCTGATGTCAAATGAAGAGCAGGAGACTGCAGATCTAGACATCAGTGCCCAGTATCAGCTAACCTCTAGACCTTCAGATATGGCCGAAATAATGTAGGAAAAGGGATGGGTGAGAACAAGTCAAAGTTCACAAAGAACTAGAAACAGGATTCTGGGTGTTTTGTTTTGTTTTCTATAGCCTAAGCTGGCCTCAAACTTCTATCAATCCCCCTGCCTCAGCTTATTGGCTAATTTTAGTTAAGTAAACTATCACACATCGCTTGAAGATGGCCAGTTAAATTCACCAGAGCTATCATTCCTTCTCCATCCTTTAAGGTCTCCAGGAAAATTTCAAATGTTATAAAAAATTTTGAAAATATTTGTTACTAAGTAACACTACGACCAGTTACTGAAGAGACAGTTCAGATAAAATAACACAGTTGTGGTAGATAAGCATAGGAATCTGAATATTATCAGATTAGGAAAGTTGGAAATCTAAAAATAATTTGCCTTTGCTTAATCAAAGGTCAGTAACAACATTGAGGGCTGGGGCTCATTTGGTAGGATCCCCTTGCCTGTCTTTCATGAGGCCCTGGGTTTGACGACAGCATAGCACTGCCCAGGTTTCATAGCATACACCAATAATCCCAGCATTTGGAAGTAGAGGTGAGAGGATAAGGAGAGCTCCCCTCAGCTCTCAGTGGGTGCAGCATGGGACTCAAAGTCTTTTCAGAAATCCAAGTTGGGAGTGGTTTAGAGAGATGGCCCAGTAGCTAAGAGTATAAACTTGACAGGCATGAAGAATGGCATTCAGATCCCAGAACCCATGTGAAAAACTTTGGGCATGGCCATGGGGGCCCCCTCCTATGTCCACCCTCACTACCCTTTCTTCCTTGAGATAGGCCTATGGCTTGCAGTCCTCCAGCATTCAACCTCCTGGGTCCTACCATGGTCCACTTAATTGTCTTTAAATGGTTCTGTATTTTCTAAATGGTCTTTTAAAATCATTCAGCTATAAAAGGCATTCATCAATATAACTTAAAAAGACAGAGGTCTAGGCACTGCCTAGCACATGTAAGTTCCTGGGTCCAAAACCAAACAAGCAGACAACAAGGACAAATGACAAGCAATTCTAGGGTACAGTTACTACTGCTATATGTAAAGGAGAGGAGGCAGAATGTACAATTAATGAGGTACAGCTCTAATAATATTTTCTAAAAAAATACTTTAAAAATATAATTTAAATTCATCACACATTCTGACCACAAAAACATTTGGTTCCCAGCAGCCACGCTGGGTGCTTACTCCAGGTCCAGGTGATCTAACACGCTCTTTTGGAATCTGAAGGCACCTGCACTTACACGCACATATCTACACACAGAATATTCTGTATGTGTATACATACATACAGAATATACGCATAGCTATGTACATGCATATAACTAAAAATAAAGTAAATCAGAGCTAGAGATACGGCTCAATGGTCAAAAAATGCCTGGTGCTCTTAACATGGTAGCTCGTAACAAGACAGAACTCCCAACTCCTCTGGCCTCTCCAGACATCAGGCACACAAACTGCACACTTACTTAAATGCAGGTGAAATAGTCATTCATTCATATATAAGTATTTTTAAATGAATACACTTTTTAAAATAACAGTTTTTCGATTGTGACTGAGGGACAAATGAAAAAGCACTGGGCATGGGCACACAGCCCTTTAATCCCAGCCCTCTGGAGGCAGAGGCAGGAGAGTCTCTGTGAGTTCAAGGCCAGCCTGCTCTACATAGTGAGTTCCAGGACAGTCTGAGCTACACAGAGAAACCCTGCCTCAAAAAAAGAAAGAAAAAAAAAAAAAAAAAAACTTCCAGAAAGTATGAAAAGGCTTCTGCTGTCAAGAGAAGGATACACAGGACTTGGGTGGCATATAGTGAAAATTTTGGTTTCTTAAAAACCCAATTATGTTATGTGAATATATTTTTGTTTTAATCTCAGGTATGGGATATTGGGCTGCTTCAGTTTTTCCACATCCCTTAACTATGACTGTCCTATGCTCTAGGGAGGCTTGAGTTTTGCCAGCTGCAATTTAATTCTGGCAACTCTGGAGAAAACCTGGAGTGGCTCCCGCCCCCACTGCTGTTGTGTTTGCTATTGCTGGTTTGCTAGATTGCTGGTTGGAGATATCCTGATGATGGAGAGTGGATGTGCCCCAAGGAACCTGATAACCCTAATCAGCAGGAAGTAGTCTAAGGAGGTCTTCGCCCCCTTTCTCCTCTAACCTTCTTTCTCTCCAACCTAGTGTTGGGAGGTTAGAAGGAATTGGGGTGGAATAAGGGTTGGAAGGGTGGTAGATGGAAGAACTTATAAGTCCAGAAAAGAACACCCACAGGGCGTATGCTTGTTACAGCAGCACACTCGTGTGGGTTATAGGGAATTTGTGGGAGTCGCTTTTCTCCTTTCACCCTATGAGTTCCAGGAGTTAAGCCAAGTCTTCAAGCTTGCTGGCAACTGCCTTCACCTGCTGAGTCATTTCACTAACCCAAAGGAACTTCTTTTTCCAAGAAAAAAAAAAAAAAGATTATTTTTATTTTTATTTTATTTATGTATATGGGTGTTTTGCCTGTACATATATGTCTGTGATCACATGTGTACCTGGTGCCTCTAGAGGTCAGAAGAGAACATCAGGTCCCCTGGAGATGAGTTATAGACAATTCTGAGCCACCATGTGGGTGCTGGGGAAGGAACCCAGGTTCTCTGGAAGAGCAGTCAGTGCTCTTAACCACTAAGTCAACTCTCCAGCACCGAGGAAACGATTCTTTGAAATATAGATACTGCTAACATTAGACAATTAGACAAATCAGATAGCCTAATAAAAAAACTGAGTAAGAAGTCCATACCATTTGTAAGAGCCCAGAGGGACATTGGAACCCAAGAAGAGCATGTGTTTATTTCTCCAAACTTTAATTATGTCTTCCATATATTATTTCTAATCACAGTAAAAACATATACTACTTAAAACCAGTATATGAAGAAACCGAGATTCATTACTGATGCCTATACTCAAAATGTGAGCCAAGGGAATTCTCAAACCTGCAGAGGATAGCCAGGCATTATGTCGCAGGGTACAAGAACAGTACCTCAGTAGATTTACTACGTTAGTATAGATCACAGGATGGAGTCTGAGGAAGTGCTGCAGCAACAGTACATATCTATAAAGTATAGAAGTTCCACTAATAAAAGCCAATCTCTAAAAAAAAGTTGAGCAGAAGCACTTCCAGGTTGCCACTGGCTGCTGGCTTTTGGAGCGATGAGGAAACTGAGGCCCAGAGTGGTTAAGTGTATTGGCCAAAATCAAACAGCTACTTAGGAGCCATGTCCCCCTTGTTCGATTCACTCTTCCCTCATGTGACTGAGGCACTGTGATTTAATCTGGATCAACCCTGTGTAGAGAAGCTGCAGCAGCAGGAGTAGCAGCATCAGGCCTGGCTCCAAAGCATCGCAGAGAAAGACAACAACCTGGTACCTATTGGCAAGCCTGCCTCAGAGGATGATGAAGATGAGGAGGACATGAAGGACATGGTTGAGATGAATGACTATAATGAATCACTTGTTCATGGGGAGGTTAATGAGGTAGACATGGAAGGCAACAAACAGGGTCAGACCAGTGGATGATCTAGGTAAACAAGCCAAGGTGGCCTCAGAGTGATTCCAGACCACACCAACCTATTTTGCATCCACAGCCTCAGCCCCTCCCTCCCTGCAGACCCAGCTTGTGGCTGTAGTGCCTAAAGCTTTCCCTTAGGCACTTTCTCAGCTGCTGCAAGGACAAGGTCTCCTTGGGCCCTTCCAGGCCATCAGTCTTCCTTGAAGCCCAAGAGCCTGAGCCCATCCCACCTTCCTGGCTGGTACCTCACTCCTTGGTGGCCAGGCGTGGTCCTTTCTAACCCCCTTTAATAAAGACACAGGACTGATTTTAGAAAGAAAGAAAGAAAGAAAGAAAGAAAGAAAGAAAGAAAGAAAGAAAGAAAGAAAGAAAGAAAGAAAGAAAAAGAAAGGAAGACAGACAAAACAAAGAAAGAAAAGAAAAACAAAAGAAAACCGAAAGAAAAAAAGAAAGGAAGAAAGAAAGAAAAAAGAAAAGAAAAAGAAAGTTAAGAAAGTCTGAGCGCAGCAGCCTCCCCCCCAGCACCACCCACCCCTAGAAACACAAGGTTGTCTACAAAACCAAAAGTATCTCCGGCTACCTGGAACACCCTGGAATTTCTGATATACTGAAACTTTCCTTAGTCAACTGATGTCATACTCAGCACTTCCCAGAACACAGTAATAGAGGAGAAAAGCAGAATCTAATCTAAGGCATTTACTTCCAAGAATATGACTGATAAATGGGAATCTTTCTGCTGGAGATAGCTGAGTTCCCAAGGGCCACAAGTTATGAATTAGCTAAAAACTGCCTCTGTAAATGGTCTGAGTACCTGTGAATCCAGAAATTAAGGCCTTCAACTTGTGCAAAATAGAGAGCCAGATCTGAAGTCCTCCCATCATATGCCACATATTCCATTTATACAATGCAAGGATGTACAGAGCACCGTCAACTGCAGACATCACAACATACTGGATGTTTACCATGTCTTCCCTCCACTGGAGGTCACATAACTACAGCTCAGTGCCTCACAGAGGGGCTGGCTCTCATTTCTTCAGTGATTAGTTGAATGAGTAAACAAATGAAAAGAAACAAGGGGACTGAAATGACTATGGAAAGAAGATATAGTAGTAAAGTGTCAATTGTAATTACAGAATCTAAAAACATTAACATCACTCTAAAAATGCACTGAAAGAGAGGCAGGAGAGAAAGCCAGAAGCCAAACTTAGACTACCCGGCTGCTATGCATCAAGGAAACCCATGGCAGCTGGCAGAGTCAGGGCCTGTTATATAACAGAGTCAGGTAAGAGCAACACATTATTTTGGTCGTGAGCCACCAAGATGATCCCTTTGAGTAAAAAGACTATCAAATACCCAAAGTAACAGGTCAAGTATGTTAGGGGTCACCACAATATTGGAAACTATATTAGAGGGTTGGAGCATTAGAAAGGTTGAGAACCACCACTCCTAAGTGGTCAGGCTTGACTATTTACACCATAAGAAACAGTAAGTAGACATTAGGACCCTCATTAGTTACACTGTGACTTTGCTGTCAAGTATAGATGGCCCTTTTCAAAGAGAAAACCATGTGGTCATTTTATATGGCTTATTGAGAAACTTATGTAAATCTTTCTTTTTAAGAAAACATTTTACTATTCTAAAATAAACTAAACTAGGTAAATTATTTAGACGAAAGTATCTCTAAGTTTAATACAGTAAATGGTTTTATTAAAGAAGACACAAAGTCCCAAACTACAAAGGAAAATATCCAATGATTCTATTAATACTCACAATTTAATCTCTGACATACATCACCCACAAAAATATAAGAAAACTCAAATTAGTAACTCTCACAAGCCATTAAGAAAAATAACTCTAGTCAGCAGGATGACCCAATGGTTTAAGTGCTTGCGCACAGGTCTGATACTATGAGTGTGATTCCCCAGAACCCACAAACCCTGGATGTAGTGGTGCATACCTAAGGCTGGCTTATGTGCCTGCTTTGCAAGCAGCCCATCTCCTGCCACAGTGCTATCTAGGGGCCAGAAGTCATATCAGCCTAAGGAGAAAAAAAACCAAAACAACAACAACAAAACTTCTCTGCAAGGGTTCTTGAGTCTGTTCAGGAAATCTCCAGTGGCTGTGGCTGTTCTACATACTTGCCCAAGCAAGATGGGAGGTGGAGACAGGAGACTGCCAGTTAGTCTAGAAGATACAAAGCAGCAGACATGAGAGAGACGCTGCCTCAGTGTGGCAGGAGAGGAAAATCCCGAAAGCTGTCCTTTGAACCTCCACAGCTGCTCTGTGGCACACACAAGTAACAGTTTGAAAATTCTGGCAGGCAGGCAAGCAGGATGGATGGATGGATGAAATCAATGGTTCTCAGCCTGTGCATTCCAACCCCCTTGCAGGTCACATATCAGATATCCTGTGTATCAGACACTTACATTACAACTCATAACAGTAGCAAAATCACACTTATGAAGTAGCAATGGAAATGATTTTGTGGCTGGGGTCACCCAGCACCAAGAACTGCACTGAAGGGTCACAGCATCAGGAGGGCTGGGAGGCACTGACTTAAACACTAAGCAAAGAGGCTGGAGTAGAGCATGTGCTTGGAAAATATAATGCCAGCAGCACTAAAACATAGTACTATATACAATGGAAAGCGCTAAAAAGGATGTAAACATAATAAACACACAATTGAGAAAAAAAACCACAGACAATTCTCTGAACAGGAAATCTCTACAACCAATATACATAATTATAGTTCACAAATAAGTAGATACACATACTGAAGCCATAATGAAATTCCTTCTCTTAGCTCCCAAATATTAAAACAATCTGAAGTCTAAGAGGAACAGAGAATCAGCACTGATTAAACTCTTGGATATACAATTTAGTACTATTTAGTATACACACCCCAGAAGAAAGGTGAGTATCCCTGGGGAGGACCCTGCATATGTGCAGGACGTTCTAAGGATGTTCAATAAGAAGTACTTTTTGTAGTGAAACACATACAAAATCCTCTATATCGAGTAACAGAACTGTTGGTACCATGGAGGACCATGCTACAGTAGTTAGAGCTGCCCGAGCCTGCACTCCCCAGTAAAAAGTGGCCTCAACCATCACTTCATCCACAGTCATGTGACAATCCACAGAAGTCATCCTTCTAGACAGACACAACTCAGCAGATGTGCTGTTCAGCAAGCAAAAGGCCCCCAAGCTAAGAGCTCAGCTCTCTTCCCATTTCAGAAGAGATAAATCTCCACAACAAAATGCTCCACAGAAAAGGCAAATCCCAGGAAGTAACTGTACACTATGTCACTCGTATAAAGCTAAACCATATTAGTCCTTCTATATATTGCTTATTGATATATATATATATATATATATATATATATATATAGATATAGATATAGATATAGATATAGATATAGATATAGATATACACACACACACATAGCAAATAGGTAAATGACTACTTTCAGGACAGTAATTAGGGCTGAGCAGGCTTAACAACAACACAAACAAAAAGTCCCTAAAGCACCCAGGTAAAAGTCTGACAAGGTGGGAGAACGGTAAAAATATGATTGTCAAAGATGTCACATTTTATTTTTCTGGAAATCTTATATTTTAATACTCAGCAAAGAATGAGCGAGATATAAACTAAAATATATGAGAAGTAGCTGGAGAAACCCTGTTTTTCTGGTGAAGGGATTATTTGCAACAAAGAGTCCTGGAACTCTGAGGTGGTTATCAGAAATATGGATAGGCAGTGGCTGGGTTTGGTGGATTTGGTGGATTTTTTTTTTTAAATCACATATAATTAATTACTAGACAAAATGAGTCAGGGAAAACAAAATGTGGGCAACACTCATTATAAACCAGCCAGACTTAAGAAACATTGCAAACATTCCACCTAGTACCTAGCGTACATGAGGCTCAAGGTTCAATCCCTGACACTTAGAAATCCTGAACATTACATTCGCCAGGACAAACCTCATGGGAAGGACTGAGTGTGCACAGCACCCTGTCTCTGTCACACAACAATAAACTTGAGATCAACGACAGAAAGAAACCTGGAAATTAATCACACTCATAAGTGTTTTAAGTTACCAAGAAAAGTATAAGAAAAGCTAGAGAATACTTTGAAATAAACAAAAATGAAAATATACCAATATTTATGAGATGTAGGTAAGTTAGAAAACTCTTATTTATTTACACTATCACTGTCTTCAGACACACCAGAAGAGGGCATCTGATCCCATTACAGATGGTTGTGAGCCACCATGTGGTTGCTGGGAATTGAGCTGTCAGTGCTCTTAACTGCTGAGCCATCTCTCCAGCCCAGAAAAGAAAACTCTTAAATCAGTAACCTAAATTCTCATGTAAGCTAAAGAGCAAAATAAGTCCCAGATAGGAACAATTAAGATAACAGAGATTTAAAAAGAAACAGTGAGCCAGGCAGTGGTGGCGCATGCCTTTAATCCCAGCACATGGGAGGCAGAGGCAGACGGAAATGCTGAAAAAATTGGAGATAAAATTATACAATCATGTTACTTAGCAAGTAATGTTATTTAAATGTTCATATGTAGACCGAATTAAAAAACTGTAATCTTAACTCTCCAATAAGTCAATAGCTTCCAAAAATTAAAATTAATAAATGATAATTTTAAGAAAAATGTAAAAGAGTCAGCAAGCACCTCTCATATACCAGAGGACTTGAGCTCAATTCCAGAGTCCACATCTGAAACTGCCAGGGCTGTGGAGCACGTAAATGAGAGGCAGAAAGAGGCGGGTCCCCAGGGATGCCGGCCAGCCAGCAGAGCCAAATAGGCAAGCGCCATGTAAAGGATGTCAACAAGGAGGAATGATACCAAGGCTGACTTCTGGTTTCCACTCACAAGTACTCACACCTACATAAGCACACGTGTGTGCACAACACAGACAGAAGTGCCGGAGGAATTAGTTTAGTTGAACACAGATGAGGGAAGGTATGGCAAGGGAATGCTATTTTTTGTTTGTTTGTTTTTTGTTTTTGTTTGTTTTTCGAGACAGGGTTTCTCTGTTTAGCTAGCTCTGGCTGTCCTGGAACTCGCTCTGTAGACCAGGCTGTCCTCGAACTCAGAAATCCNCCTGCCTCTGCCTCCCAAGTGCTGGGATTAAAGGCGTGCGCTACCACCGCCCAGCAGGAATGCTATTTTAAAGTAAATTTTTTTTTTTTTGTTTTTTTGTTTTTTCAAGACAGGGTTTCTCTGTGTTGTTCTGGCTGTCCTGGAACTCACTCTGTAGACCAGGCTGGCCTCGAACTCAGAAATTCGCCTGCCTCTGCCTCCCGAGTGCTGGGATTAAAGAGTGCTGGGATTAAAGGCGTGCGCCACCACGCCCGGCTTTAAAGTAAATCTTATAGTACATTTGACTTTTAATGCTGCAATGTGAGCTGTAGAAATTAAATTGGAAGAAAAATATGTATTCATAATAAAGATAAAAATGCAGAAAACCACAAATGAACTATAAATTTATAAATCTCAAACAATCAGAGAAAATGTCTACATTTTTAAATCATTCAGCCTTTGGTGTATGTATTCTGGAAAATTAAGCTCTTCTAAAATACATATGCTACTCTGTAATTGATTTATGTGTTTGCACCTGGCCAGAGGTCAACACTAGGTGTGGTCCTTACTGTAGCTCTCCTTGAGTTTTGAAACAAGGTCTCTTATCGGCCTGAAGCTCATGGGACCAGGCTAGACTGACTGGCCAGTGAGTCCTTCCCGCCCAACTGCTGTTGTTACCAGAATGGCACCACACCCAGCTTTTTGACATGGGTGCCAGGGATAGAACTTGAGTTCTCTCGCTTGCATCTCCCCAACCCTCATTATGTTATGATGACCTCCTCAATAATTACATATATAGCTACATCATGGGGGACAAAGTATCCTAGACCATTCTTAGAGTCGTTTCCACTAATGTCATCTTGGTACAGGGCTAGTCATACAGAAAACACACAAGTTTTGTTTCTGTTCTGTGCCAGGTTGTTCTGTGAATGAATGGTCTGCCTGCACACAGAGGTCACGTCAGTGCAGTTGTTCCTCACCAGGGTCTAGGATAGCCAGGCAGGTTAGGCTGCATGGCCGGATCCCCAGGGAGCCTGTCTCTGCACCCAGCATAGGATTTTAAGCAGCCATCACAATGCCTGTCTTTTTTTTCACAGGTTCTGGGACTTAATGTGTGCATGATGAGCACTTTATGGGCTAAGGTATCTCTTCAGCTTTCCCTTTCTTTGCTAAGACAGAGTTTCACTCTGTAACCAAGCTGTTCTCAAACTCATAGCAATATTCTTGCTTCAGCTTCCCAAATGCTGAAAACGGAGGCATGAGACATTACTCCTGATTTGCTAAGTCATTTACCATGCCAGAATTTGATGCCAGAATTAAATCCCATTTTAAAAAGCCAGGTATGGTAGCATATGCTTGTAATGCCAGCACTAGAGAAGCAGTGACAGGTAGATTACTAAGACTTCATGGCTGAATGGCCTAGCATACTTGACAAGTTCTAGGCCAGTGAGTGAACCTGTCTCCCCCACACAATGGGCAACATCTGAGGAACACAACCCAAGGCTCTCCTTCCTTCCGTATGAGCACGTGCTAGGAGTGTGCACACAAACACACATTAGCTTCCAAACACACCAAGAATTCTCTTGCCAAAAAAAAAAAAAA